>NW_028324310.1:5317500-5502500 GCF_058129835.1 Hydra viridissima
TTTATAAAATCATTAAAAAGCAAATTGAGACCATGAGATATACATCCATAGCAATTAAGAAGAGGATAGCTGATTTTTAATAGTTTCCATACCTTTTTCATGTTTGCTGCATTGTCTATTACTATTCCCATAACTTTTTTAGGATTAATTTCTTCTAATACCCTCCTTATTTCATCTGCTATGTATTCCCCAGAATGACTTGATGAACCTGAAAATTATTACTTTCATGTAAATACTTTACAAACTGTTCAGTTATAAAATTAAAAGTTTTGAGCATGAAGAAATAAGTTACGATTTGGGAGAGAGTTAAAAACAATTTTTTTAAAAAATGTATTTATTATTTATTCTTAAAAATAAATATAAATTTATGTAAATTTTACCTGAAGGTAGTGATTTCCATAAAATAGGCAATGATGAAGGCAATGTCAACACAAAGTTAATAATTGCTTCATTTCTGCAAAATGTAAATAGTTTTCAAGTTTTAATTTTTAAATTATTTGCATAAACAATACATTAGTATTTTTGTATAAATTTATTAAACAAGTACCAACCTAATATTACTCCATCCATCACACATAAGTCCTACAGAATCTGCTATTGCAATTGATTCTTTAACATTGCTTGATATTCTATTGAATTCTTTATCCAAAAGTGTGTTTGACACTTCATACCTTGATGGGAGCTGATAAGCTGGGCGTAAGTTTTTCAAAAAGGTTTTCCAGTATTTATTATCAACTAAACTCATGGGTGACCCACTTGCGTAAATAGCTCTAGATAGATGTGCATCAATTGATTCCTATGACAATAATAATCTTAGATAAACAATTAAAAACAAATATGCTATACAAAAAAAAAAAAAAAATGCTGATACCTTTTCATATTGTTTCATGCTATCAAACATTGAACAGGATTTACCACTTTTAGAAATTGGTTCAGAATTTTTTAAAGGGTCTGAAAAAACGATTCTGACATTTGTACTATTACTTGAAATAAGGTTTTTAAATTTACATGTTGCTTTTCTTTGTATTTTTTCTGTCGTGATTTTTTTTGACATGATTGTGTCATCATTTAAAAGTTTGTATTTGACTTCAACTGGACATTTTTTACATTTCTTAATATGCATGGCCATACGTGTTCCACTTTTTGACATAACATCATTGCAAAAAGAACATTGAACTCTTTCCATTTTGCTCACCTGGCTTGCTGGCTTAAACAAAATGCTCACAGATGTTTTCTTTCTACCCCCAGTGTGGCCACAGACTACTCTTTTATTACTACTCATTACTGTGTTTTAATCAAAATGATGGGATTATTTTGATTAGAAATCTGCTTAATGCTTACAATACCTTATAAAGGCTATATTCTAAAATATTTTCATAATTCAGTTATACTATCAAAAAAAATAATAATAATAATAATTGTATTACTAAAAATTTACTTTACTACAAATTATGAAAGGGAAAATTAAAAAATAAAAATACTACAACACACTTATGCAACATTTATAACATGATTTAAAGTACTATTTCCACTTTCTGAAATTAAATAATGGCAAATTTAACTTATTTGCAATTGCAGAAATAAAGTTAAAAAACAAAAAGCATAAAATAAGATAGCAAAATTTGAAAAAATTAAAACTATGCAAACTTATACAATACATATACATTTTGCAATGCAGCGTTATTTTATTTATAAGTTAAAAAACATAAATTAAAAAAGGTCTCATTCATTCTACAAATTACAAAAATTCGCTCATTCTGTTGAAAAATTTGTTTTTAATGTTGAAGAAAAACTGTTTCGAACTCAAAAAACATATCTACATAAAAAAACAAACAAAAAAGACAAATCTCCTTTACTTATGTCTCTGTATTTTACAAGAAAAATGTTTCTTCAAATAATTTTTTCAATTTTTGTTTAGCTTATCATAAGTAAGTCATTGAAAAACAATAATAATTAATCTGCTGATAATAATTAATGTTATTTGATGAACATTTGAAGAGCTTGTAAAACAAGACAGATAAATGGTATGTTAAATAAGAGAATGACAAAGTGTTTTAATATCACCCAAAAACACACTTTTGAGGTGATATTTATTTAAATGTTTAAGGTGTTAAAGTAGTTAGTTAAAAAAATACAAAAAAAAAAATTTGTGGGGATCTGCTACTTTATGAACTTTAAAGGCAATAATAACAAAATTTTATGTTAAATAAAGGAATGAATATTCTCTTTTAGTAAATAACACTTAAAAACAAATTTTTAAAATTATTTCAGTGTTTAAAAAAAGAAAAAGAGTAGTTAAAAAAAAACAACCAAAAAAACCAAAAAACGAAGCAGTTGGTTTTTTTGGCCAAAAAAACCTGTTTTTTTGCAAAAAAACAAGAACCAAAAAAACGACTCACATCTCTATGTATGTATGTACCTGTGTTTTATTGATATTGATTGATATTGTATGTATGTATGTATGTATGTATGTATGTATGTATGTATGTATGTATGTATGTATGTATGTATGTATGTATGTATGTATGTATGTATGTATGTATGTATGTCATTGACATTAGTGTTTTTATACTAAATATTTTTTGGCCCATAGAACTAAATGTTTATTCAATAATAACATTCATTAATTACTTATATGATAGTTATTGATAATCAATTTTTGTAATTATTGATATAAAAGTTAGTATGTAGTATTTTACAAGTTTTATAATGTTTAAATGTATTAAGGAAAAATCTTTATATACTAATAATTTTGTTAGTAATAGGATTTAATCCTTTGTATCTTAGTTATAATATTGTAACACTTGTATCTTAGTTATAAAGTTGTAACACTTATTCTCTTCCAAAATAATAGTCGCACATATAACAAGATGTATATGGAGAATTTTTAAATACTCTTGTAGCCATCATAAAAATAATAGAACTTAATAATTGATCTGAATAAGAAAATTAGATATACATTTAGTAGCAGAAGGTTTTACAATTCGAAATATTTGATAACATCTGATAATAAACATAATAATATGGTAATTTTAAAATAAAAAAATAAATATGATAACATTTAAAAATGCTCAGTTATATTATTTCTATAAACTATATTATATTACAATCTAGTATTATAAGTTACTAATAATATACTATATATTGATAATTAATGACATAAGTAACTGAGAGATCTAAAAGTGTGAAAATACAATATTTTTGGATTACTAACCTATATTCAAAGTATTTAAAGGACCTAAAATATTATAATTCAACTAAAAGTTCTATAGCAAAGTAAATTTTTTTGCCATTTTTAATTGAAACAGCCTGATATACACATGTACGTATATGTATTTTAAGTTTTTATTAATACAGTATCTATTTTAAATAGTTGTTTACAACTTTTAGGTAGTGGCTAATGTCCCTGATTTGACAGACACAGACATCAAAGCCTCGATAAGTTGTGCAAGTGAGGCTTTCCACTCATGGCAACATTCCACTTGCAGATATAGGAGTGAGATCTTAAAAAAATTGAGCTCACTTATGTTAAAAAATGAAGATGAATTGGCCACTATTATGACTTTAGAATGTGGTAAGCTTTCATGTTTTAGAGAAAGGATACAATTTCATGGGTTACTCTTAAAATATACACAACTCTAGTTACTGAAGTCTATATTTATCTATTGCTGCATTGTTACTACATTCTGAAGTCTATATTTATCTATTGCTGCATTGTTACTACATCTGTTACTCAATTCTAATTTCTTTAAACTTGTTGTTCCCTAAACCAGTTTTGTTTTTAAGCATGTTTCTCTTAAGAATTTGTTTTTTAAGGTTTATCTTTGTTCTTACAAATGGTTTTTATTGTTAAATCAATTGTATCTAATTAGTATATTGTATTAATTAGATACAATTGATAATCAATTGTACTAATTAGATACAATTCATAAATCAATTGTATCTAATTAAAATCTTTCCATAATTTCGAATTTTTTGAACTTAATTGTAACGTACCGTAAAATGAATGTAGTTTGTTCTATATGTGCAGAATCGGCTATTGCATCTACAATAAGGAAATAATATTTCATAGTTTCTCTTTCCTTTAAAATACAAGTTCTTGAGTAATCTGCACATCATGATATGAATTCATTTTGAATGTCTGCCGATAAGTAATGTACTTGTAATCTCTGCTTTTTATTTTGATTCTGCTTTACGCTTTTGAAATATTCTTCTAAAAGCGGATCATAGTGACTTAAAAGTTCTAATAATCCTAGAAAATTTCCATTGTTCGGCTCTCAATTCAAATGAGTAACACCTCTAAAGGCCAATCCACGCTCAGCAAGAAACAAAATTACATCTAATAATCATTTTAGTAAATCTTTCCATTTCTGTGTTTAATTTTGTATTTGTTTTACTTTAAGGCAATTAATTGCGGTATGTTTATTAACATTTTTTTCTAAATTTCGCCACTGGATATATCAAGATTTATGATTTTTCATGGTCCGGTATTCTGTCATATAATTTTTTGTACCTTCTATTATCCTGCCAACCATTTCCTGTAGCAAAAATTGATCTTTGCTCACAAAATTTATAAAATAAACGACAAGGAAAAACAAAACAAGCTATTTTTATATTAGCTCTATACTAACCAATCACAAGGAACTATTTTTTTTATTTTTTAAATGAAAGCTTAATAAATACATAGGGAATTGACTACCATGTTCATCTACAGGAAATGTTGTTGGGTGTGGTTCTGGACCACTTAGAATGGCATCTTCTATGTCTTTTGGTGTTACATTTAATTTTACCACTTCAATATCGATGTTGGCACAGTTGGTATACATAGGTGTTCAAATATCAGATTGCACTTTGAGCGCAGAAATTCCAACAAATTCTGTTTCATTTCTTACAAAAAATGGGTTATTTCTTACAGTTAATGGATCAATGTTTCCATTATTGCAATAGTCTGTGTTTTTGAAGAAATTGTAAACCCCAAATTTTCTAGTGTTCTCATACTTCTAAAATTTTCTTCATTTCTTTTTTGTCGCTCTTTTCGTTTTTTGTATCTAGATTTAAGGCGAGAACTCATATTCTGTATTTCAGAAATTATAACAAAGCTCTTTATACAGAATTTATAGATAAAAAATACAAATTAAAGTTTACGAATAATAAGATTTTTTTAATTATACTAATATTTGAATAATAATATTTTGTAAGTTTTAATTTAACACGTATATGTTATTTACAAAATGTAAACTAAAATTAAAATTAAAAGTATACGCTTACAAAAAACAACTGCAATTTGTGTCTGAAACGAAAATTTTAAAACGCAGCATTATTGAGAGATTAATTCATGCAATCTTTACATCTGTTAACGTTCTAAAAGAAAATTAACAAATGAAAAGTTAACAACATCCACCCCCTCTCCATTAAAAATATTTGCGATGAAGTCATGTCCCAAAGAAAACCTTTTGAGGCATGAAAGTACCTACCTTGGGTATTACAAAAATGAAAATATTGAAATCTAGTTATTGCATCTGCAGAAGAAAAATAGTTTTAAAGTTTATATCTCTTTAAATCATATTTTGTGGAAATTAAGTAATTAACACATGAAATTTTCATATAAATTCATGAAAGTAAGAAAATGTTGTAAAGCAATGAGAAGAGTAGAAAAATCCTGGTTTCTGAACTTCAAAACTGAAGGTTTCATTCAAACTGTGTATTTATTAAAAGTTTAGAAAGTAATAAAATAAGAAGAGAATACATTTGCAGTTTTGATAACTTTACCCCAAAATGGGATATACCTAAAAATTGTATTAGACCGAAAAGAGTACAATTTTTTTACAGTTTTAGTGCATCATTCAGAAAAGTGGTAGGAGTTAAATATCATATTAATCACCAGATTTATATGACATTTAACTCCTATCACATTTTTTTGTTATAAAACATTTCTGTTTAACAGCTTCAGTTTTGAGATACGGAAAACCAAGGTTATGGGAGAAATCTTTGAAGTTTTGTAGCTTCATGTAAATTTTCAAAAGTGTGCAATGGATTGGAGAAATCATTTCAAATTGCCCATGACTTTACTGTTGTAGTCAACAATGCAGTTCTTTAAGTTCATTGCATATTGAGGATGGTCTTGTGAGCATTTATACCTTTGCAAATGTTCTTGAAAAGTGTGATGTAGAGCTTCTGTGGCTTGTTTACTAAACATTTCCAGTGAGCAATTTTTTTTCTTGATGAACCGGCTGACATGGAAAAAAACAGAATGCACTTTTGGTGTAACAGGTAAGTCAATAGATGTTAAGTCAATAAGATAACTGTCTTTGAACTGCTGAACTTTTAACCCATACTGCTCATCTAGATGGTTTCCAAAGTATGCTTCAACAACAAAGTTGAATTTTTTTAACAAATCAATCAATCCAATGGCACTGACAGCTGCAGATTTCTCTGCTTGTTGAAGTATGAAGTCTGAGTTTTTCAAAATGTTTTGGCATTCTTGTCCAGTAAAAACCCCACCGTGGTATGATTGCATGCGGATGTGCAAGTCTCAAAGGCACTGAGTAACTGCAGGCCAGCAAGTTTGAAGATGTTTCACAATGTGATTCACAACTCCAAGCAGAAGATGAAGCTCCATAGGTGGAATTAAATCCAAAACTAGACAATCATCTAGTAACTTAATGAGCAGCTGATTGACTACATTATCAAAGTCTTTGCCTCGTTTTTTATCTGCTCCAGCATTGACAAATGCCTCATAGGTTGTCTGTAATGATCCAAAGGCTCTAGGTGAACCACAGAGGTAGAGGTGTTTTGAGTCCAAGTGCAGGGTTGGCAGCTGGGGTGAGGTTGCAATTCACATATGATGTTAGCAAGCTTTAGATCACATGACAAAAAAAACTCAACAGTGGTTGCTTGGATCAAATCTAGAATAAGCTTGACATTTTTATACTTTTCTGAAAGATCTTCACAGATAGCAATGATAAGCTGTTCTTTGACTCCTGTGTCTTTTGAGCTTTTGCAAATTAGAAGCCATTTAGATGGTTGGACAGCCTTAACACTGCCTGATTGAATGTCAATGACACCAAGACACACCTTTAAAATGCCTCTACCTCCATCGATTCCAACTTTCACAAAGAAGTCTTCAGTTATCCCCCTGCTTTGCATCAATTTTGAAACCAAATTTTTCATGCTGTTGCGGTGTACGACAATTTTACTGAATGAGTCAGGACAACTGGAAAGTGCGACTTTATTAATAGAAAAGTTTTCAGATAGTTGCTGGCCAAGAATGTTAAATTTGGTTTTAAAGTTCTCTTCAACAATCCTGTGAGGTGAGACTTTGTTCAAGGTGCTTGCTAGTTTTTTCACTCCAGTATTTGAAAGACCAGTGTTGAGTTGCACATAAACAAATCTGAAGCTTTGAGGCAAGAGAAGGACTTTAATGATCCTGAAATATTAGAAAAGGAATGTTTGAATTTCAGAGAAAAATTCTTTTTCATCAAAATTATTAAATACATCGAAAATGAATAAATTCAGATCTAATTCTTTAAACCAATAAACTTCCCACATTTTTCTAGCTTTTTCTTGCCTCTAATGTATTGTGCAAACCAAACAGTTTTTGGAAAAATATTAATAATGTAAAGACTAAAAAGAGAATTTATGATAAATTACTCATCATCAATTATATTTGTCAAAATCTGTTTTCATTGTTTCAATAATCAAAATTTATTAACATTTTGGATCTAATAATTGCATATTGTACGCTTTAAACTAAAACTTGTAATTGGCATTGTTTTCTAATTTATTACAAATTGTTTCAAACTTTTTAGAATATAAAAGTTAATACCAGGCAAAATTGGTAGCTTTCTGTCATGAGCTTGCTGAAGTCGAATTGTTTCCCCTGGAGATGATGAAGAAGAAATCACTCCTGATGCAATCCTTTCTGAGGCAATTTTGTCTTTTTTAGCAATGTTTTTTCGAAATGTAGCCGGTGTACAAAGTTGTGGGAAGCCTTTTTGTAGCAATGAAAAACAAGAAAAACATCTTTTTTCTGAGTTTGGCTTTGGTGGAGAAGTTATCCCAGTTTGAAAAAGTGGGTGAGCCTGATTTCCTTTGATTCTAGCAATCTTGCAAATCAGACACTCACAAATATAGATGCCCTTGTCCAAATTTTTTAAATGATTTTATTTTGTGAAATTTTAAATTACAGCTTTTACGCCCAAACTACCAAAAAAAACAATTGTGCACTTAAGACCAAGATCTTAGGTGGGCTATCGTAAAATAAATATTTTATACACTTCCAATGCCAAAAACCCTGCAATTAAAAAACTCTTTTATGGCTTAGTTTACTGATTCAATTGAATTACTTTTTAAAAAATCCCTTCAGCTCTCTCCTCCTCTTCTGCCCCCCTCCCCCTGCATTTTTTCTTACGTAAAAAAGTGTCACTTACACAGCTCACCTAGAAAAGGGTGGGGGTGGTGCACATTTTATTAAAAGGCTATAAAAATAATTTCATGCTTAAATTTGTATTTATGCTTAAACAATGCTATAAAAATAGAAAATTAACATTATTTTTTATTTGAATATCCTAACATGATAAATTTTATCACTGCATAGTTTTCCTTTCGACTATAATTTTTAAATGTATTTTTCTTCTACAGACCCAATAACTATATTTTGTAATGCCCAAGGTATGAAATTTCATGCCTCAAAAGGTTTTCTTTGGGACATGTCTTCATCCAAAATGTTTTTAATGGAGAGTGGTACATCGATTGAAAAAATTCGAATTTTGATTTCGAATGAAATTCGATTAAAAACTCATATATTTTTTGTCTTTAAGATTTTTGAGAAGCGAAAAGACTTCATGAAAAAAAATTATTTGTACACACACGGTGCACCGGTAATATTCCCCGTCCACCACCCCCCACCCACCCCCACCCACCCCCACCCCCTTTCGGCGGCCATGTACTTAGTACTCAGTTTGCTCCTCTGCTTTTGATTTTGCTAAAAGTACTTTTGTTTTTATAATAAAAAAAGCACCAAAACCTTAATTTAGAAAATGATCAATTTTAGGAAAACCTCTTCATGAAGCCAAAGGTGAAGTGAAGTATGCCGCATCATTTCTTGAATGGTTTTCTGAGGAGGCAAAGCGAATCAATGGTGAGGTACTTCCAAATAGCGAGCCACATCTTAGACGTATTGTTCTAAAGCAAGCTGTTGGTGTGTGTGGTATGATAACACCTTGGAATTTTCCTCTTGCAATGATCACACGGAAGGTTGGTGCTGCTCTTGCAGCAGGGTGCACATCAGTTATTAAGCCATCAGAAGAGACTCCACTGTCAGCTCTGGCATTTGCACAACTTGTTGATGAGGTTCAATTACCAGAAGGTGTTGTTAATGTAATAACTTGCTCACGTAACAATGCTGAGTCAGCTGGCCTTTTACTTTGTACAAGTCCTCTTGTTAAAAAAATCTCATTCACTGGGTCCACTAAAGTAGGAAAGTGGCTGTTAGAGAAATCTGCTTCTACTGTGAAAAATGTTTCTTTGGAATTAGGAGGTAATGCACCTTTTATAGTATTTGAGTCTGCTGATATAAAGTTAGCTGCTGATAGAGCTGTGAAATCCCGTTTTAGAAATGCAGGTCAAACTTGCATATGTGCCGAAAGGATACTAGTTCAAGAAAGTGTATATGAAAGGTTTTTAGATGAATTTAAAAAGTTAACCATGGCGTTGAGGGTGCGTGATCCTATGAGTTCCGAGTGTGATATAAGCGCCTTGATAAATGAACAGGCTCTTGCTAAAGTTGAAGAACATGTTAATGATGCTTTGCTAAAAGGTGGTAAAATAGTTTGTGGTGGAAAAAGATCTGCTAATGGTGAATTGTTCTACGAGCCTACAATTATCAGTAATTGCTCGTCGGCTATGAAATGTATTGCCGAGGAAACGTTTGGACCAGTGGCACCAGTCATAAAGTTTAAAAGTGAAGAAGAAGCGCTTGCTCTTGCAAATAGCCGTAACTCTGGGTTATCGGGCTACATTTTTACCAGTAATAACAGTCAAATGTGGCGAGTTGCAGAAAGATTGGAAGTGGGCATGGTCGGAGTCAATGAGAGCGCTATTACTAACGAAATGGTTCCTTTTGGAGGACTCAAAGAATCTGGACTGGGACGTGAAGGATCCTCACATGGTGTAGATGAGTATTTGGAATTAAAATTGGTTTGCATGGGAGGTTTAGATAATAAGTAGATTTTAAAATCAATGAAAAAACACTATTAAATTTATATCTATATGGTTCTTTTATATGACGATTTCATAAAGATCTTTAATCATATGTATTAGTTTATGACAAATTTTTCTAAATATCTTTTTGTGTATCATAATTTACTATTGCTAATTTAATTAATTTAATAATTAATAGATCCACTAAGAAGTCTTTAATAGTAGTTGATTTAAAAATTAGTACCATAACATGTGTAGATTAAACCAAACTTCTTCACTACAGTCTTTTTTTACTCAGAGAATTATCGTGAAAAACAGCTTTTTAGATTAAAATTCAATTTTTTATGATAAAAAACGTAAAATCTACAAAACATTAGGAGAGTTTTCATAAAATTTGGCACATTAGAATCTTTAACTATGAAAAACTAAAGGTCCAAACAAACTTTTGTTCCAAGTCCTAAAAAAATATGTACAGTTTTACTTTTTTAAATTATAGCCAAGTGTCATCTTAATCTTATCTTTTACTGCGCAAAGTTTGTTTTTTTTCCCACCAGCTTATATTCTCATCGTATATTCTGAAGATTATTGAGTCTCTTGTTCATTTAAATGCAAGTTTTCGTATTGCATTTACAGTCATGAATCTTGTTCCAAAGCCTCTTTGATCAATAGCTCAATAGCGTTCGATCGAATAGATTTCAGAAGGATTTATGCACAAATTTGATGTTGTTATCTCTATACCTCTAAAGACGTGAGAGTAATGACAAGAGGCTAAATCATGCCAAAAGAATGTAGATTAAGTACTTTAAGAAGTAGGGTAGCAGTCGCTTCTGTAGACATTTGTAACAATGTTTTCTTTTGTTTCTACACTGACAAACCAAATATTATCCTAGGAAATTAGAAAATTTAAGTTTGTTGCGGAGTCTTATAGTTTAGAAAATTGCTTTAACGCATTCTAGATTATGTGTAGTGTGTAGCTGTATCATGGTTTAGAATTTAGGGAGGTATGGGTTCTTGGGTTACGTGGAAAGTAAATGTAGAGGCTGGGATCGAGGTTGATGGCGTTGAGATTTCTTTGGAAAGGAATGGGTAAGGTTTAAATGTTAAAGGGTTTTTGTTGTGTTTACCGTCTTCAGTGTATTCTTTTATACAATATAACTTAATAGGCGTTCTATTAGTGTGTAATGGTTAGCACTCTTATTCGTTGCATTTGTAAAATACAAATCGTGAGGTTAGTTGGGAGTAAATGAGTTATTAATTTTAGTAAGTAATGATTACTTTTATAATAACGCTCTATTTTACAAATTTTTAAAATAACTTGTTTAAATATAAATTATTTAAAGTGTATGTTATTATTTCTTTAAAACTTAAAGCTAAAATTTTAAATAATTTTTACTTTAAGAAAAAAATAAAAAACTTTCTCCTAATGTTTAAAGTTGGAGATAAAATAAAATAATTCTAACCTCTCGAAATACTCTCTCACTCTACTTGGGTTCGATATTGTTTTAATCTATTACTCCTCTTTTGTTCTTCTTTTTTATACGATTATCTCTTTATTTGAAATGGTCAAAACTTCTGGTTATTCTTCTTTGATAAATATTTCTTCTAACTTCTGTTTACCTCCTTACTTCATTTTCTTTTTTATTCACCCATAAAATTTCTTGTTTATTCAAATATTTTTCAATCACAAAAATTCTCTTTCTTTAAAAATCTTCTTAAAAACTTTCTTAAAACTGTCTTTTACTTTAAAACTTCGTCTTCCTCCTTCTATCCATCTCCCTCCTGTAAAACCTTTTTTTTTTTCTTTTTTTTTGAGCTTTTACAGCTTTTGGTTGTTTTCTGATGCGATACCTATTCATCATTTATTTACATATGGCCAGTTGATGAGTCTTCGTGTTTACGTCTTTTCCCAGTTCTTTTTTAACTTTTCTTCTTTTCGTTTTATCATTAACTTACGTGACAGGCTGATGAATCATCGTGTATACATCTTTTCCAATCGTTGTTTTTAACTTTTGTTCTTTTCGCTTTATCATTTATTTATTAGTACGGTCAGTAACCAAACTTTCACCATTCGCTCAATAACCGGATACACAGGTACCCACCTACTGTGTAGTGGAATGAACAAAATTATAATATACAAAAGTTATTGTGAAAAAGAGAAGTTTTTTTTCTTTATTAGAAAGTAATAATACTATAAATAAATAATCGTATTGAGTGATGGTTAATACAATAGATGATGGACGGATGCATCATCTATTGTATCAACGGTGAAGAGTAATTTCCTTGTTTTATTTTCGAATAAATTGTTTTTTACTTTCAATCAAAAAATAAAAAATAACTCAAAACTTTTTTCAATAGAAATATATTAGAAATATTTGATGGTGAAGAATCTGGCAATGGCCACGTGTTGGATAGTGACGATGATGATTTTTTACCAGAGAGTGAAGTGGTAGCTTCGAATTTTGATGATACTGGTAATTTACAACTCTATTTTCTATTATGCAACAATGATTTTGAAATATAATGTTTTATATATTGTTTATATTTTTACAAGAAGTTGATGAGAATGCACTCGGTAAAGATGAAAAAAGTGAAATAGAAGATGATGATGACGAAGATGAAGAAAGTGAATTAGAAACGCCAGTTAGTGGGCCAGTTATGACAGCAAAAGATGGTAATAATTGGGTTGAGACACCAAAAAGTGAACATCAAGTTGCAAGGTATAATATTGTGCGACAGAGATGTGGATCTAAAAGATATATGAACATGCTGTCAACTCTTGGCACATTCAAATTATTTTTCACTCCAGAAATGGCTGAAAAAGACAACTAGTGTGGAAAAATCTTAAGCTTCAGGAATTTTATGCATTCCTGGCTAATTTGATAACCTCCGGCGCCAATAACTCAAATACTGACAATACAAAGGATATGTGGCAGTCGTACTCATATCCATTGTATCCTGCAACAATTAGCATCAATCGCTTTTGGAACATAATTCGTTTTATTCAATTTGATGATGCCAATACTCGTGCTAAACACATGGAGATTGATAAAACTGCTCTAATACGAGACATATGGACAATACTTAATAGTAATTTAGCAAAGCATTATAACCCAACAAAGCACCTGATAATCAACGAGCAACTTTACCCATATCGTGGTTGAACTAAATTCACTCAATATATTCCATCAAAGCCAGCCAAGTATGGAATTAAAGTATGGTAGATTTGTGAAGCAAAAAACTCGTATCCTCTCACAGGTCAGGTTTATACTGGAAAATCGAGTGCCGGTCGTGAGAAAAATGTTGGCGAGAGAGTTGTCAAAGACTTGGTAGCACAATACAAAGGATCAGGTAGAAACATGACAGTGGATAATTACTTCACTACTCTGTAATTGGTAAAAACTTTACTAACACCTGATGACTAAAAAATGAGACAACTTTAAATGTGTTATTATAGCCATAGTTACATAGCTATCAAATTTAATTTAAAAGAAATTTATAAACAATTATATGATATTTAAAAAATATATTTATTGGTTTTCAATAACATCATTAAAAGCAATTCGACCTAGACAAACTGAAGTCATTGAGGCATAACGTTTTGCCACTTTCGGATCCATTTTGTTAAGACAATTCACGATACGCCGTTTGAGTAGAGGAATGGTTCTTGCTTGCCAATTAGCCTCGTAGACTAAGCGTTTCAACTGACCCCAAAAGTCCTCAATCGCTCGAGCTTCTGGTACATTGGGTGGATTTTTTACCTTTGGCAGGTATTTGATGTTATTGGCATCGAGAAAAGAAACCACTTCATTTGCATAGTGCGAGCTAGCTAAATCTGGCCAGAACAAGTATCCTTCATTTTTATAACATTCATCAATGAAGGGTATTAACCGCTGCGGAGACATCCGATGTATGCTTGTTTGTTGATTGCTTGGCTACTTTCAAAAAACATTGGTTTTGAAGTCCCTTTGGGCGATATAATCAAAGAGACTAGCACCTTTTTCTCGTACTTTTTCTTTCTTTTGAATTTGACGTCGCTAGTTGTAGATGACACGTTGCTAGAATAGAAGCATCGTTGCCAGCCAATGTTGTATTCGCATATGTGAAATATGATTCGTCATCCAAGACAAAATCAAAATTCCTAAAATTACGATATATATGCCGACACATAGGTTTGATTCGAGCTAGTTGGCTTTCGCTTCGATGTGGAATCTTTTTCTTCTGCAATATCTAATATTTGTCTTGTTTTTAAGAATTTTAGATATATACGATTGGTCACAATCGAATCTTCGAGCTACTTGACTTTGTGAAACACCGTGATGATGATCAAATGCTTTTTTCAATTGGTCTATGTGCTTTTTGTCCATTTTTTTCGCCTTTGGACCGCTTCCTTTTTTTCGTTGATAGCCTAAATTTTTATCGACACGTTCTAGAGCACGATACATGGTCGCTTTTGATGCTCCTTCATCTAGAAAGTGTTTTACTGTGAAGACTTTCGGCTTTTCCAGATGCGAATTTCTAAATTGGCAAATGCGTTTTCTTAGGTCTTCTTGCAAACTTGTTTTATACGGAGCCATTTTAATTAATATTTTAAAACTATAATATAAATTTAATAGAGTATTAAATTCCCTATAAGTATACTAATTTATTTCAATTGCATGATTATGAATAGCATACATATATTGATTTAAATTTTGTCTCATTTTTTAGTCATCAGGTGTTATCCTGGGATCTAACAATTGTTGGCACTTTAAAGAAAAATAAGACGTGTATTCCACAAGCAATGACGGCATTGGAAATACCTGAAGACCTATCCACCGTGTTTGGCTTTCATGAAAAAGTAACCATGTGCAGTTATGTGCCTAAAAAAACGAAGCAGTAATTATGCTATCATCAATGCATCAGGTAGCAAAGATCGGTGATGATATAAAGAAAAAACCAAAAATATTTGAATTTTACAACTGGTCAAAAGCTAGTGTTAACAGAATGGAAAAAATGCTTGGTAGATATACTACTAAAAGATTACTCAAAGGTGGCCTCTAGCATTTTCCTACAATATTCTCGATGTTACCTGCCTTGCAGTATATATCCTTTACTATGAGAATAATAAAGTGCTACCTTGCAGTATATATCCTTTACTATGAGAATAATACCTGCCTTGCAGTATATATCCTTTACTATGAGAATAATAAAAGTGAGTACCGGGGTCCCCGGTTACTGACCAGACGGTTAATTGGGAGGTTGAATAAGTCTCTGTGTTTACGTTTTTTCTTAGTTTTTGTTTTTAACTTAATTCTTTTCGCTTTATCATTTATTTATATGAAGGGTTGACGAGTTATCTTATGTACTTCTTTTTTGATTGTTGTTATTTTTTTCTTAATTCTCCCACCTCACAACTGTAAGACCTTGAACTTCAAGCGTTAAGAAACTTTTTAGATAGCTCCTTGATATCAACAAAATATAACCTTCCAAATATATCCATCTTAGCAGAAAAAGATTGATTTGTGCCTATATGGAAAGAATGGCACTTAAGATGTTTTAATATTGTTTTTTCCTCTAAATAATTTTTAAATGTGCACACGATGGCTCTTACTTCAGCCATTTTATGTTTGCAAGCTTTTATATTGTGAGTTTAGGTTGCATTGTTGTGCAAAAATAATTCTTTACTTTATGTTGTTTGCAAAAAACTGATTGGCAAGTTTGACTGTTTTCTAACGCAGAGTAGAAACGGAAATAGTACCATCTGATTCGCCATCTTCGGTTGTTTTTAAATGTTTTTTTTTAAAAAGCTTCACCCACTAATCTCAATAACTGTATAAAATATATTCGTGGAAATCTTTAGAAACTAATTTTGCTTACCATGGTGACGGTTGAATGAGTCAAAAGCTATGGAAAGAGAAAGTCTGAGCATCCTGAGGTCTTTAAGGAAGGCTATGTCCAACTCGAGTTTTAGGTCTAGGTCGAGGTCCAGAATGACACGTGATAAACATAGTAGTGTTTTTAAACTAAAAATTAAAGCTGAAAGACGACAGAATGACACTTGATAAGCATAATAGTATTTTTAAACAGAAAATCATTGATGAATATAATGCTAGAACAACACAAGTGAATTATCTAAAAAGTATAAAATATTAGGAGCGGTTATACATCAGTTAAATAATAAATAAAAAACCAAAAAAAACTTATAAAAAGTTGAGCATTAAAGTGGAAAATTAGAGAAAAGTACTCATCATACTGATCATAATAACACCCTATAAATAAAATTTTGGACAAATTTAATTGCATTTATTATGTAATTTATTTCATGCTCACAAAAAACCTTTATACTTATTTGAAAGAGGATTTTTTAATCTATTTAAATTTAATTTAATTAAGTTAAAATATTATTTGAATATTGTAAATAAAATGGTCCAGGTAAAGGACCTCGAAAAAATTATGGAAATTTACGACTTAATCGTAAAATTGGAGAAAAAGATCTCTAAAAAAGATCTCTAAAAAGAAAAGTTGGAAGTGGTCGAATCGCTAAGGTCGTTACTAAAGAAAATATTCCAAAGATTGCTACATTTTTTGAAAATAAGTCAGGGTGCTCCCAAAAGAAAGCAGCTCCATTTTTTAACTGTAGTCAAACTCGAATTTCCCAAGTATTAAAAACAATGACTAACATTCAAACTTTCAAAAAAAAAAAATCGCAAAAGCAGAAGAAAGCTATGCGCCCTAAATGTCGTAAATTAAACGAAAATTATAAAAACTTCGATTTTGTTATGGATGATGAAAGCTATTTTACCTCAACTGGTAATGATAGGTTTTATGCCGTTGATCCTTCTCAATGTTCTGACCAAGTAAGATATAATTTGCGTAAAAAGTACGAGGACAAGCTCTTAGTTTCTTGTTGCATCAACAGACGTTACAACATCTCACGTTACAACATCTCATGACAATTCTTGTTTTATTTTTTGAAATTGTTATCTTTATTTAACGCTCAAGATTTTAATTTTGTTTAACTGGTGTTCTATTTTTATTCGGTAGAAATATGTAAAATCAGGAGTCGCATATTTTAATTTGACCTTGCGACGTGTTTTCTCTGGAAGCTCTTGGGTCTATGTGATCACCTGTAAAAATTGTCACATATTTATGTAGTTAAAAATTTTTACATAGTTATCTAGTTATGAATTCTATTACAATATTACAATTGTTATATAATTAGAAATAAAATTATAAAATTGTAATAGAATTTAGCATATCGTCGTTGTCGCAAGCATAGCGCGTCCAAAAAAATAAATTTTACAGGACAGACAAAAAACTGTTTATTTTGTCAATATCATGTTATCATCTACAAATCTTTGTAAATTCAATAACCTTGTAGCAATACTTGAAACATAATTAAGCAATTTTTTTTTTCATTTAGACGTTATTTTGTAAATTTTGGACAAGTGATTTACCTCAATTTTTTGACTTAAGTGGTTTGCTTGCGACAACGACGATATTATAATTGAATTTGTAAGTATTGAAAAATAGAAATCTCAAAATGAATAGACACATCCCGAATTCCAATGATGTAACGTTACGGCTACCTGAAATCGAGGCGAACCATGACAAAAATTTTAGATGTGAAAAAAACATTATGCTTTCAAAATTTAAAAAAAGATCTCAACTGTAACTCTAAATGATTTTTTAAATACTGAAGAAGCTATTCCTCTTGTTTTGTCAGAAGACTTATCTGAAAGTGATTGTTTAGAAGAAAGTAATGTTTTTATACCGTATAAATTCACAAAGATAAATCAAAAGTATCTTTTACATAACAAATGGGGCAAAAGCTTGAAAGAAATGCCCTTGTTTACCATAAAGGAATTTCAAAATTATCGTAAATTAAGTGGTAAATCAAAAGTACTGTGAATTAAAAAAACACTTTTAAGAGGTAGGAAATTCCAAGATGAGCGTTATATTTTATCAGACACAATATTTACATATTCTGCAAAAAATGTATTTCAAGCTAAAGGATTGTGTAAAGCGAGTATGAAAAAGGAAAAAAGGGAAGTTATTGTACACCTATCAAAAATGTCGTCCCATGTTATGTATGCTTACTGTTCTTGTCCAGCAGGATTGAGTGGATATTGTAACCATGTAATGGCTTTGTTGTTAGAATTAGCTGATTACTCTATGAAATTTCTTAAAAAAGCCAACTGAAATTTCTTGTACAAGTAAACAACGACAATGGGCATACCTTGTTAAAAAAATATAAGAAAAGCTCCTGTAATGAGCTCAACTGTTAAGAGAGAAAATAATAAGCGTGGTATATACTCTACATTGTATGACCCAAGACTTTTTTTTAATGAACATCACATGAACTTAAAAGTGTTAAAGTTGCAAAAAAAACTTATTGAAGTTGACTACAAAATTGGGTTTTTCCCATGTTGTGCCACCCATTCACACTTACAAATATGTAAATACAAGATTTGGTCAATTTGCAACAGGCTCACCTCTTAGTATGCATTTGCAAGTTGTTGAACCTTATTTTGAAATAATATCAAATATACAAAAGTTTGCTAAAGATGAATCTGCTTTTCAAGAACCAGAAATTGAATTTGAGTATTTACTCTTAAAAGAAATAAATGATGACTATAATGACATCATCCCAAATTGTACATTTTCTTTTGAAAAGAAACACTATTTAGAAAAAATAAAAGTTACATATTTAGAGCCAAAAGATATTGAAAAAACAACAGTTTTACAAAATTTGTCAGATAAGTGGCTTGCAATACGAAGAAACAAAATTACTTCTAGCAATGCTCACAAAGTATATATTAAAACCAAAACCCTTGACAGTCTAATATCCATCTTTACACAAAAATATAATTTATTTGATTCTAAACTTTTTGAAAGAGCTGTACAACATGGTAAAGAGTTTGAACCTATTGCTAGAGATATTTATAAAGACATTATGGAACACAAACTTAATCATTCTATAAAATGCAGAGAAACAGGGATTGTTATGCAACCTAAATTACCATGGCTTGCAGCGTCACCTGATGGTATGTTAATTAATGGAGAGTTGAATAATGAAATTGGGTTAATAGAAATAAAATGTCCTTGGTCAAAGAGAAACTTTACACCCAAAGAATTAGTCCTCGACAAATCTTTTTATGTGAAAATAAAAAGTGACAATCCAGTCTTGCGAAAAAAACATGAAAATGGATATTACACTCAAATACAAATGGCTCTAGACATATCACAAGTAACATTTTGTGATTTCATTGTTTATACATTCCAAGGATGCATTATTATTTGAATTCCTTTTGATATAATGTACTTTAAAGATGTTGTAAATAAACTAAACTTATTTTTTATCAAATATCTTTTACTTGTTATCGTAGAACTTGAGACTAATGAAGTTGAACAATAAATTATATGACAAACAAAATATTATTATTTAAAAGCAGTTTTTTTATTTCATTATTAAAAAGTAAATTCTTTTAGTTTAAAAAAATATTCTTTTTTCTGTATCTTTTATTAATGGTGATTGAAAGTTTTCAAGGAGACAAATAATAGTCAAAATTTGATTTACTGAACCATGCAAAGATAGAGATATTTCATTACGAATTATTTTATATCGCATGCTCTATATGTATTCTTACAGATGCAATAGTTTGGCTTTTTTTAACCTCATCTTATATCCATATTTTTTATATTCTTTTTTTAAGTAATGAAAAAAAACATTATTAAGATTAACAACAATAAACAAACATAAAAAACATCATGTTCCAAAATATTTTTGTGGCAAATAAAAAACAAAAAAAGTTAAAATGTTTTATTTTGAAAATTAATATTTTGTCATGGTTCGCCTCGATTTCAGGTAGCCGTAACATTACATCATTGGAATTCGGGATGTGTCTATTGCACTAATTTTTGTAAAAATGTGCGACGCGCAAGTTTAGGTTCGCACCTAATTCAGTCACGCTCGTATTTACACTGGTTTTAAATTCCCTTCATCTTTCATTTATATTATTTAACATTACTGTCCCGCAGTTTTAAAATTGTGTGGAAATAAATTTTTACTTCATTGAAAATGCAATATATTCGTGTCTACCATGATTCGTGTCTACATACATACATACATACATACATACATACATACATACATACATACATACATACATACATACATACATACATACATACATACATACATACATACATACATACATACATACATACATACATATCTATAAACTTTGTATTTATTAACTCTACAAACTTTGTATTTACTAACTCGTGCAGTCGTAAACACATGGTGACCTTAAAGTCGTAACAGCATTTAAAATTCAAATAACTTTCTACATTTATTTTTTAAAATTAAATTTCAGATTACTAATGCGTAATCTTTAAAAATTGATTTCGGAGAAAACCCACGAGCAAACTGTTTAATTGATAGGGGTGGGAGTTAAGGTTAATTTAAATCAAACTAAAATTAGTCGACTAACTTTTTAGTAAGTTAGCTAAACTTACTTTTTAGTAAATTAACTAAAATAAGCCGACTAACTTTTTAGTCTAACTATAATTAATCGACTAACTTTTTAGTCAAACTAAAATTAGTTGACTTAAACAAGATTTAGAGCTAAAAAAGATTGAATAACCTATACCATGAAGTTATATGAACATAATATGAATTATGACAAATAAATCAATTTAAAGACATTCATCAAAATTTATTGTTTTTAAGAAATTTAAAATATGTAATATAATTTGTGAGAATTAGGTAAAAAAAATATTTTGTTTGTACCTAGTATTGCCCCAAATTTTCTTTTATTGAATTAAATAAAAATTGGTTTGTTAGCAGAACAACTCCGTCAAAAACAGCTGATATTTTATACCGAAAACAATTAGTTTTTAGCATTTTAATAATAATTTTTAAGAGAAAAACAAAATTGAGAGCTGAACAAGATATATATTCAGTTACATAATATAGAAATAATAAAAAAACATTAATTGCATAACTGTTACAATCTTATTGATGATACTGTAAATATCTACGTTTTTATGAGTGTAGAACGAAATAAATTAGGTATTATTACCTCATTGCTGGTATTATATAAAAGAAATCTGAAAATGCTTCTGCATATAACACACCTTTCAAAAATATGGCACCATTTTTTTTATAAATTGATTTCACTTGTGTTTTGTAATTTATAATTTATTTTAATTAGAAATTGAAAAAATCCAGATCTGAACCGCTTTTTATTGAAAGTTAAAACAAGTACTTAATAATGAGGAGACTAAATAGATAAGTTTTATTACTATTAAAAAATTTCAAGTGTATGTCGCAAACCTTTCTCCAAAAACCTGAAAAACTCTGAAAATCGAACGTTGAAACAGATGCCCTGCATATGCAAACTGTAACTTACAGTAATTTGTTATTAAAAACATAGCGCTCAAACCACTTCACAACTAACGCATAACAAGATTTTAAAAAAGTATTTTTTGGGTAACAGTAACAATATATTTTTCGCAAATTAAAAATTTAGCCGACTAAATTTAGTAAGACTAAAAAATTAGTCGACTAAATTCAGTTAGACTACAAAGTTAGTTGCCTAATATTAGTTACGCTAAAATGTCAGTCGACTAACTTTAGTTAGACTAAAAAGTTAATCGACTAATTTTAGTTACGATTTTTTTTAGTTAAGTTAATAACAATTTTTAGTTTTGGTCACAACACCAATAAATGGCAACGAGACCCACATCCTCCGAAATGGATTGCTATTAAACAAAACTTGAGATTCTGGGTGACAGAAAATCCAAGAGCAGCCCACCAACGTAGTCTGCATTCCGTAAAAATAGTGAGACGGTGCGGTGTAACTGCAGGAAAGGCTTTTCTTTGAAGATTAGCAAAAAAAAAGTAGATCCTGCTAGGGTGGCAGCTATATGGTTTATCTGCCCATAAAACACGCCTGCAATGAACTCTTACGGCAAATTTTTGGGAGAAGTATAGTTTCGCGAAACGTTGAAATTAGTTGGCCACCACACTCACCGGACTTAACTATTCCAGAATTTTCTTCATGGGGGTATCTAAAGATAGTGTACCGCAACATTCCTCGAACCATTCAGCCATTGAAGGCCAAATCCGTGAATAAATTAAAGGATGTACTTTTTAAAACTAAATAAAAATTTATTAAGAAGATTGTGTTCTGAGTATAAAAGAATAAATGTGAATTTATAAGAAATAAATAAGCTTATCCACTTTAATATGGTGTTGTGACTTTTGGGCGACCCTGTATATGTTCATTTAAGAGGGGGGAGGGGGGAGGAGGAGGATGGGTCTATTATCATAATTAAAGAAAAAATAAGTAATTTAACAACAAGAAGTTTTTCATTTTTTAAGTTTATTCTTTGATATATAACAAAATCATTTTATAAAAATATTTTATCTAAAATATATATTATAAATTCTGATATCTAAACATTTTGTTGAATTAAAAATTTTTAAATCTAAATATATACTAAAATCTTTTTAAGAAAACAAATTAATAAATAAAAAACACCTTTCACGCTTAGAAACGGATTTTTTTTTTCCCCCGAGAAATAATGTGAATTCAAGAGTTGTTGAACGATGCAGCAAAATGCGGTTGCATCATTCGCAAAAAAAAACAAAAAACTCCCGCATTAAGTTAAACATATAAAACTAATGTAACAATAAATCAGTTGTAATCTAATATTAAAATATTTCTGATTAAAATGTAATTAAATCTAATTTTTAAATATATTTTTTAATAATTTTTTTTTTAAATATAAAAACGACTTATACCTACACCAGTTTACACAAACTTGTTATGACGAGATCACTTCTAAGTAGCGTACACGTCGTAAGCGTTTAGAACTGATGGTTTAACTACACTTGCGCGTTTGTTAGCGATCGTGAAATCATCTAGTTCCTTAGAGTAATCATACGATGAGCTATGAATAAAAAAGCAAATTAAGTTCTTAACATTAAACTTATTCATGCGTTACAATTTATAAAACTAAAACTTGAAGGGGATCGAGTTTTAGCCGTAATGCTTGATGTTTAGAAAATGTATATTTTTTACATGAAACCATTGTAAGTCAGTAACAAACTTGCAATTGTTGTAAAGGTACATTCCTTAAGTGAAATCCTAAAGACCTACTTCGCTAAAGAGGAGAACAAAGGTGGCAGATGCAACAAATTCTAGCAATTGTTAATCAGTAAGATAAAGATTATAAACAATCGTTTTAAGTTGAGCTTCCACTAATCCGTTTAGCTACGGGAAAAGGAAAGGGATGGGAAAATTAATCATTTGAGCATACGCAGTGGTTAACTTTCAAAATTAAATTACAAACTGCGCACGCTCACGTGATTAATTTTCCCTTCCATTTGCCTTTCCCGTAGTAAAAACGGATGAGTGGAAACTCATCTTTAGATTGGTTGGCGTCCCGCTCGAATAATTCTAAATTATTCTCGTGTTTCTCTAAACCAATAGAATAGACACATCCCGAATTCCAATGATGTAATGTTACGGCTACCTGAAATCGAGGCGAACCATGACAAAATATTAATTTTCAAAATAAAACATTTTAACTTTTTTTGTTTTTTATTTGCCACAAAAATATTTTGGAACATGATGTTTTTTATGTTTGTTTATTGTTGTTAATCTTAATAATGTTTTTTTTCATTACTTAAAAAAAGAATATAAAAAATATGGATATAAGATGAGGTTAAAAAAAGCCAAACTATTGCATCTGTAAGAATACATATAGAGCATGCGATATAAAATAATTCGTAATGAAATATCTCTATCTTTGCATGGTTCAGTAAATCAAATTTTGACTATTATTTGTCTCCTTGAAAACTTTCAATCACCATTAATAAAAGATACAGAAAAAAGAATATTTTTTTAAACTAAAAGAATTTACTTTTTAATAATGAAATAAAAAAACTGCTTTTAAATAATAATATTTTGTTTGTCATATAATTTATTGTTCAACTTCATTAGTCTCAAGTTCTACGATAACAAGTAAAAGATATTTGATAAAAAATAAGTTTAGTTTATTTACAACATCTTTAAAGTACATTATATCAAAAGGAATTCAAATAATAATGCATCCTTGGAATGTATAAACAATGAAATCACAAAATGTTACTTGTGATATGTCTAGAGCCATTTGTATTTGAGTGTAATATCCATTTTCATGTTTTTTTCGCAAGACTGGATTGTCACTTTTTATTTTCACATAAAAAGATTTGTCGAGGACTAATTCTTTGGGTGTAAAGTTTCTCTTTGACCAAGGACATTTTATTTCTATTAACCCAATTTCATTATTCAACTCTCCATTAATTAACATACCATCAGGTGACGCTGCAAGCCATGGTAATTTAGGTTGCATAACAATCCCTGTTTCTCTGCATTTTATAGAATGATTAAGTTTGTGTTCCATAATGTCTTTATAAATATCTCTAGCAATAGGTTCAAACTCTTTACCATGTTGTACAGCTCTTTCAAAAAGTTTAGAATCAAATAAATTATATTTTTGTGTAAAGATGGATATTAGACTGTCAAGGGTTTTGGTTTTAATATATACTTTGTGAGCATTGCTAGAAGTAATTTTGTTTCTTCGTATTGCAAGCCACTTATCTGACAAATTTTGTAAAACTGTTGTTTTTTCAATATCTTTTGGCTCTAAATATGTAACTTTTATTTTTTCTAAATAGTGTTTCTTTTCAAAAGAAAATGTACAATTTGGGATGATGTCATTATAGTCATCATTTATTTCTTTTAAGAGTAAATACTCAAATTCAATTTCTGGTTCTTGAAAAGCAGATTCATCTTTAGCAAACTTTTGTATATTTGATATTATTTCAAAATAAGGTTCAACAACTTGCAAATGCATACTAAGAGGTGAGCCTGTTGCAAATTGACCAAATCTTGTATTTACATATTTGTAAGTGTGAATGGGTGGCACAACATGGGAAAAACCCAATTTTGTAGTCAACTTCAATAAGTTTTTTTTGCAACTTTAACACTTTTAAGTTCATGTGATGTTCATTAAAAAAAAGTCTTGGGTCATACAATGTAGAGTATATACCACGCTTATTATTTTCTCTCTTAACAGTTGAGCTCATTACAGGAGCTTTTCTTATATTTTTTTAACAAGGTATGCCCATTGTCGTTGTTTACTTGTACAAGAAATTTCAGTTGGCTTTTTTAAGAAATTTCATAGAGTAATCAGCTAATTCTAACAACAAAGCCATTACATGGTTACAATATCCACTCAATCCTGCTGGACAAGAACAGTAAGCATACATAACATGGGACGACATTTTTGATAGGTGTACAATAACTTCCCTTTTTTCCTTTTTCATACTCGCTTTACACAATCCTTTAGCTTGAAATACATTTTTTGCAGAATATGTAAATATTGTGTCTGATAAAATATAACGCTCATCTTGGAATTTCCTACCTCTTAAAAGTGTTTTTTTAATTCACAGTACTTTTGATTTACCACTTAATTTACGATAATTTTGAAATTCCTTTATGGTAAACAAGGGCATTTCTTTCAAGCTTTTGCCCCATTTGTTATGTAAAAGATACTTTTGATTTATCTTTGTGAATTTATACGGTATAAAAACATTACTTTCTTCTAAACAATCACTTTCAGATAAGTCTTCTGACAAAACAAGAGGAATAGCTTCTTCAGTATTTAAAAAATCATTTAGAGTTACAGTTGAGATCTTTTTTTAAATTTTGAAAGCATAATGTTTTTTTCACATCTAAAATTTTTGTCATGGTTCGCCTCGATTTCAGGTAGCCGTAACGTTACATCATTGGAATTCGGGATGTGTCTATTCATTTTGAGATTTCTATTTTTCAATACTTACAAATTCAATTATAATATCGTCGTTGTCGCAAGCAAACCACTTAAGTCAAAAAATTGAGGTAAATCACTTGTCCAAAATTTACAAAATAACGTCTAAATGAAAAAAAAAATTGCTTAATTATGTTTCAAGTATTGCTACAAGGTTATTGAATTTACAAAGATTTGTAGATGATAACATGATATTGACAAAATAAACAGTTTTTTGTCTGTCCTGTAAAATTTATTTTTTTGGACGCGCTATGCTTGCGACAACGACGATATGCTAAATTCTATTACAATTTTATAATTTTATTTCTAATTATATAACAATTGTAATATTGTAATAGAATTCATAACTAGATAACTATGTAAAAATTTTTAACTACATAAATATGTGACAATTTTTACAGGTGATCACATAGACCCAAGAGCTTCCAGAGAAAACACGTCGCAAGGTCAAATTAAAATATGCGACTCCTGATTTTACATATTTCTACCGAATAAAAATAGAACACCAGTTAAACAAAATTAAAATCTTGAGCGTTAAATAAAGATAACAATTTCAAAAAATAAAACAAGAATTGTCATGAGATGTTGTAACGTGAGATGTTGTAACGTGAGATGTTGTAACGTGAGATGTTGTCATGAGATGTTGTAACGTGAGATGTTGTAACGTGAGGTGTTGTCATGAGATGTTGTAACGTGAGATGTTGTAAGTGAGATGTTGTAATGTGAGATGTTGTCATGAGATGTTGTAACGTGAGATGTTGTAACGTGAGATATTGTAACATGAGCGGAATGTTTTCCAGATTTAATTCTAAACAACTTGAAAAAAAAATCAAATCTTGTTTTAAATTTTTTTTTTTAGCGAATTTAAAAACAGATGGGTAAAATTTGCTAATAGAAAAAGATTGGCAACCTGCAGTTTCATTTTTCATTTGAACATTTAAACAAAGAGAGTTAACTTTTTTAAAAAACTTTTCCACAGCTGATATGTTTAAAAGCTTCCTTTACATCTTTTTGTTGAAATTACTATTACGCCAATGATCATTTAACATTGCTTCCGTAATTTACAGTAAGTAGACAATTACATGAAGCTATTTTTTATAAAAGTTCACGAAAATGCTTGAAAAACTTTTTTTAAGTTCATAAATTCTAAAATCCTGAGAAATCCAAAGGACCTGCCTATTCATTTAATTTTATTGTTATCATAACAACCAAAGTTTTTATTAATATGACAATAATACCTATAATTAGTAGTGTTATAACTAATATTAACAATAATAATTTAGCAACTTTAATCACTTTTTTTTTTAATTTTATAGATTTTCCCTAAAAGTTTTTAAAAGGGCCTCTTTTCCAGGTGGTTCCAGGCAGTTCCAGGTAATTCTGAACTGTCTTAGCCTTCCACTCAATTTCCTGAATCAGCATCCAGTGAAGAGTCTTTCAGGATCATTTTTCATAAGTTTGAAACAAATTGGTTTTTAAATCTATAGTTAATAAGCTGACTTAATACAATGTACAACCACACTAGCCATGAGCCAATTCAACTGAAACCAACGGCTGCTTGTGGCTTAACAAGCCTACAACAGTTTATAGCAGGTTTAGGGTCTTTTTTTATATGGTAAGAAACTTTTACAAATCCAATTATTCAATATCTTTTTAATATTTAAAAAAATATGTGTATTATAAAAAAAAAAAAAAAATTTACTTATTTTTCAATCTGCTTTTTGAACAACAACAGGTTAAAACAATGACAACCAACAACAAAAACATTGTTGTTCCACCGAAGCCATATGCTAACTGCTTGTATACTACAAAAAATGTTCAGAAGATTTGATCGTGAATTTAAAAGTAACTAAATATCAAAATTATTTTAATAAGAAACAAAATATACTGACCATGTGGAATGGCTTTTTCAGCTTTATATTGACATTTATTTCCATAAAAACTATTTGAACAACTAAAAGAGATTTTAAAGATATTAAAGAGTTAAAAGAAAATAGAAAAAAAGTTACGAATGCTGGTTTTTAATAAAATATATATTAAAAAAAAAAAAAAGTGTATGATAACATCTATATTTATTAGGGTGGTTCAAAAATAGGTCATTGTAAAATTTCAACTAGAGTGGAAGCTTATAAGGTGCCCAGATATTGGTTTTATATATAAATTTTTTTTTTTTTTTTTTTTCGTTAATGTTCAAGGGTGGCCCACAGGCCCTAAACTTTTTAATTTTGATGATTTTTATCAATTTTTCAGAAATTTCAACGCCCGTGGGCCACCCTAAAACAATGGAAAAAAAAAAAAAAAAAATCATCAGTAAACTCAGAATGAGTAATAGAAACAAATAAAAATGCACTCTTAATAAAATTTTTTATGTAAAAATTCTGAATGAACTTGAAAAAATTAGGAAAACCGAATATTTTGCTTTTTCAATCGATTTCTTTTGTAATTTCAATCATTTTCTAATGATTACATTTTTATCATTTTTTACAGTTAAACCATCAAAAGTTTTAAATATCATACCACAATATTGCATTTTATATATAAATTTGAGAAAATATTTTTAAAAAATCCTTTTTTTTGTTGATCATGGTACAGTTTTGTTGACTAAAAAGTCAAATAATGCTGGAAGTAGCATTTGCTGCAAGATCGTTCTTCTTGGATCCTTGTTTACTTCTCTTGTAGACATGGTTAAACAATAACATATTTTGCCTCTTTTCCTCCTTATTGGATTTCATAATAAGCTCCTGAACCAATTTGATAGCTCTCTCAGAAGAATCATTGACTACATCTAGAAATTTGATGGTAGTCTCAAACTCTAGATAAAAATCATTCAGCTCCCAGAACTGTGAAGGGGTTTTAAGCCACTGCACTTCCCTCTTCCCATGGCCAATCTTATCAAAGATTAGCCAAGATTCCTCAGTAACAAGAGATGCTAGGGATGGAGGCTGATCTTGGGAGTAGTCTAGTGAGTGAAGAACCTTCTTATCTACTTCAATACGCTCCAGTTTGAAGGCATTGGGTCTGTGCAAATGAGTACTATAGAGTTTCTGAGCTAACTCGTCTCTATCAGGGTAATTCTTATCAGCTAAAGCAAACACAACTAGAACTGGACTTAAGTACCAGTCGTGCTTTGACATTATCGAACTACTTCAGTCGCTCCAGGAAGATTTATTTCCATAAACCTCTTCATTTCCCAGAGGGCTTTTATATCCTATACAAAATTTAACGTAAATAAGCAATATTCTATCATTATAGTTTACATGTTTTTATTTTTATTTTTATTCTAAACCTTTATTATTTTTACCTGATATGGAGAAGCAGCTGGGAACTCAGCTCTAAGGAACCATTTAGCATAAATTATACTGACAAACATAGCCATATCAGATATTTCCTCTTTGTTCTCTTTAGTTAGACCAGGAATATGATCGAGTAGAAGGTACATTTTCAGATAGTACAAGGCTTTAGCCATGAACCTGGCATGGTGTACAGGTCCAGGCATATAAAACCTGAACCTCTCCTCCTTAGTAACAATCATCAAAGAGAGCTCAACTAACTCCTGGTAATCTTTTCTTGATTTCCCATCCTGTATTTTATTAATTATTGTTTTTAAACATTAAAATACATACAAAAATAGTTAACAGCAAAATAATGTACTAGAATGAATGATTCATTTTACCTTGTTTTTAGCTGATAAGAATTACCCTGATAGAGACGAGTTAGCTCAGAAACTCTATAGTACTCATTTGCACAGACCCAATGCCTTCAAACTGGAGCGTATTGAAGTAGATAAGAAGGTTCTTCACTCACTAGACTACTCCCAAGATCAGCCTCCATCCCTAGCATCTCTTGTTACTGAGGAATCTTGGCTAATCTTTGATAAGATTGGCCATGGGAAGAGGGAAGTGCAGTGGCTTAAAACCCCTTCACAGTTCTGGGAGCTGAATGATTTTTATCTAGAGTTTGAGACTACCATCAAATTTCTAGATGTAGTCAATGATTCTTCTGAGAGAGCTATCAAATTGGTTCAGGAGCTTATTATGAAATCCAATAAGGAGGAAAAGAGGCAAAATATGTTATTGTTTAACCATGTCTACAAGAGAAGTAAACAAGGATCCAAGAAGAACGATCTTGCAGCAAATGCTACTTCCAGCATTATTTGACTTTTTAGTCAACAAAACTGTACCATGATCAACAAAAAAAAGGATTTTTTAAAAATATTTTCTCAAATTTATATATAAAATGCAATATTGTGGTATGATATTTAAAACTTTTGATGGTTTAACTGTAAAAAATGATAAAAATGTAATCATTAGAAAATGATTGAAATTACAAAAGAAATCGATTGAAAAAGCAAAATATTCGGTTTTCCTAATTTTTTCAAGTTCATTCAGAATTTTTACATAAAAAATTTTATTAAGAGTGCATTTTTATTTGTTTCTATTACTCATTCTGAGTTTACTGATGATTTTTTTTTTTTTTTTTTCCATTGTTTTAGGGTGGCCCACGGGCGTTGAAATTTCTGAAAAATTGATAAAAATCATCAAAATTAAAAAGTTTAGGGCCTGTGGGCCACCCTTGAACATTAACGAAAAAAAAAAAAAAAAAAAATTTATATATAAAACCAATATCTGGGCACCTTATAAGCTTCCACTCTAGTTGAAATTTTACAATGACCTATTTTTGAACCACCCTAATATTTATATATGCATTAACATAGATGCATACACATCATTTCAATAGAAAAATGTTTAACTTACACACAACCATCAGTTTTTGTTAACTTATCATGAAAACAGCGACCGCCATTCTCACAAAAAGTTTTATTATCATCACTGCATTTTATGGATTCTAGAGCATCAATAAAAAGTCTAAATATTTCAAAAACAATTTTTTCTGAAAGAAAATTTAAAATTAAATTGCTTTATAATTTAAAATTATTATATTCAATTAAATACTATCTTAAATTTACCTAGAATTGAAGAAGCAAGAATAGTTGAAGAGTTTCCAGTGCCAGCGGTGTTAGGTGAAACATTAATGGGACTTGATATACTACTCGTAGAGATTAAATTTGTTTCAGTGGTTGCAGTGGAGTGAGTGGAAAGAGATAAAACCCCATTTACTGATGATTGATTTGTAGAGGTCTCATTTTGAGACTTATTAACTGATAAAACCGATGTTGATGGATTTAAAGAGAAGTAGGAAGAACTAAAAAAACCTATTAAATGAAATTTAAGAAGCATTTTCACATAGTGAATACTTTAAGTGAATAAACTTGGTATAATTTGTTATCTTACACAAATACTACAATATTAATATTCTTACCACACAATAACTCTTACTGATATACACTATTACTACTACTGGTAAATATAGTGTAAACTTTTTAAAGAAAAAACACTTAAAGATTTAAAATTTGTCATAAAACTGCTTTTAATTGAAATGTTGCTGGAACTTCAGAAAAAGTTCCTGAAAATCAAAAAAATCATAGATACTTCTGGCTCATAGTAAAAACAAAATAAAAATAGCAATTAATGAATTCCTAAAAAGCAAATTCTATAAAAACATTTGATTTGTCTAGTTAATTAATGATAATGATTAAAAAGCATCAAAAAGTCCAAAAAAAAATTTTCTTAATAAAATAATAACAATAATGATATTCAAAATGTTTCTTAAGTACAAACTAAAAGGAACCAAAAAATAAACAACACAATAAAGTTAACCTTGCGAAGTTGTTGAATTTTCTGAGGTCCCTTGAATTACACTCTTGCATAGCAACAACCATGTTATATATAAATACTTTATTATCATAATCATTTTCTAAAAATTAATTCAATATAAGTACATTTTATATACATACATACATACATACATACATACCATACATACATACATACATACATACATACATACATACATACATACATACATACATACATACATACATACATACATACATACATACATACATACATACAAACATACATACATACATACATACATACATACATACATACATACATACATACATACATACATACATACATACATACATACATACATACATACATACATAACATACATAAATTGATGAATTTATGCTCAAAGATAATGAAAACGGTTTTTATTTGCTTTTGTTTTTAAAAAGGACATGTATAACAATATATTTCTAAAATGGTATGTAAATAATAGTTGCAAACAGTATAAGTATAGTTTTTTGCATCCTTCTAAAACTTTCTTGAACCCCCTGGGAACTTTAGGGAATTTTCTTAAATGCTCTTGATATTTTTATGAACCTCTGGAACTTTTTAGCACTTTCTGGAGTCTTCTAGAAGTATGGAAATTAGCATGATTTATAGTATACGAGCTGTCTGATAGATCAATCCTAACTAATCATTACTGTTTTTCAAAAATATATCTAAGTATAGTTTTCATTCATAATGTCATATAAGAGAAGTGTTTCCACTACTGAAAGAAATAAGATGATTTGGACAAAGAATCTTGTACGATTTCATGAGCCACATAGGAAAAGAAGAACTGTTCCACTTGAAGAAAAATCATTGAAAAATAACAGCAGGATACCACTCAAAGTGCAAATTGTTGGTTGCTATATGTTCCTGGGGGAATTCATCAAACATAGAAAGAAGTAACAAATTTACCAAATTTATCAATTCAAATTGTACACACAAAACTGGATCAAGTGCTGAAGACTTAGAATAAATGTGTAAAACAGGAAAAATATGATTTATTATGTGAACTTTTTGACATCACAAAAAGATGGTGAACTGCAACCAAATCAGCAACATCTTCAAAGTTGTCAACCAGAAAAGCAGCAACCATTTATCAGCAGTTATCTCAAGATGGGGAATCTAGCATGTTCATATCCACTATTTAAGAAGCTACTAAATTTAAAGAAGAATTGAAGAGAACATTACATTCTGAAAACTGGTCACTACATTTTGATGGGAAAATATATTAATCACCAAGAATATCAAGTGTTAGTGTTGAAGAATGAACAAAGAGAAGTTAAGTTACAAGCACTAGATCTACCAGACAGAAAAGCAGAAACGATTGTCAAAGACATAACAATCATTCTTTTATCCTGCAACTTGTAAAGATTTACAAACAGCTCAGGATAAAATTCAAGAATGGTAAAAAAGTAATTACTGAAACAGCAGGATGGCATAATGACATGAAGTTTCTATTTTATTTAGCTCGAGTTTTCCAGCTTTTTGAAAAATCTGGAGTATTTTCTAAAGTGAAGTTTCAGAAAATACCAAACTTAAGTAATGCAACAGAGAATTCCTGAGTAATATTAGCTCTTTTGGCATTTACACTTCTACCAGAGAGAAGAGACTCACTACTTAATATTTGTTAATTCATCTCTTATGCATGGTCAGATCATTGGTTTACTGACCAAATGTACGATTCAGGTGATTATCAGAAGCTATGTAGTAGCTTGCAAGTTCACAAGAAAGCGTTAAACTCTGTGAAAAAGTTTTAGAGTCAGGAACCATCAAGACTGGAAATACCCAAAATAAATCAATGTGCAGAATGGGCAATCAAGTGGCTTCAAGAACTTTTCAACGTCTGTAAAAAGAAAGAGAACCTAAAGCTTATATTTATTTTGTTTAGCAAAACATAAGAATTGTATACTATGCTTTAATTGGACTAAATACTTCACATTCTTTTTTATGCAGTAGCTGTTTGTTCTTATAGAATTGCTATTTCAGCTTGTAATCTTATACTTATTTCTAATTTAGCGTGTTACGCTGTAACAATAAATTGTTACATGCTTAAAAACTACATAAGTACTCTCCATTTACAAAAATTAGTATTAAAAAATTTCAACTGTAAAACAATTAAAGCCTTTACCCAATATAGTGTTCATTGATCTATGACCCAGGAATATGATCAGAAAAAAGTCATAACCTTAACATATATATGTATAGAGGAATAGTGCCGTGTAAGGTATGATGGCAGATTAGTAAAATCTCACATGTAACGACATTTGTTACACACTATATCACAAGGGTCAATGTCTTTTATTGTGCTGACATTCTATATGCCACAGTCATACCAAGCGGATGTGTACATTGTGATTTTTTGTGATTTTGAATAAAAAAGTATTGAAAAAAAAAACAACAAAGTTTTATTGGATATCTCTAATAAGGTATTATTTAGACCTTCCTCAACATTTTTGGTTATGTTAATTTTGTCTCCATTTGCACCACATAAAAGTGACATCACATGCTTCCAACACTAGCTTGTAAGGTATGGTGGCAGAATTTTTCTAAGGTCTGATGGCGGATCATTTTTTTGTGTATAGTGGTGTATATTATTGGCAAACGACATATTCTGTGGCATTTGTATTAGCATTATTGTGATTTTTTAGTTTTTTTTTCCTTTTTTTTTGACACATCACATAAAACAAAATTAGAAAAAACAATTGACTTAGACCAAATGTTGAAGGCAGTCAAAATGGTGAAAATTTATGGCAATTCCAAGGCATCTGTTGTTAAAGCAAATGCAATTCTGGAAACCATACAGGCTACATTGGTAAATTCCACAAAGTAAATATTCATGTTTCAAAAGAAACTGACTATGTGGTGAGGAATATTTTGTTTGATTTCTCTGTGATCAGTCCAAAACCAGTAAGTTTTGATTTCTTTTCAATTGTTTCTTTCTTTTTCTTGTTTTAAATTTTTTTTATATGAAATGTTAATTTTCTTTTTATGCTTGTGAATCAGATCTTGAGTACTCAACAAGGAAAGGAACTGATTAATTACCTCCTTCATACCAGCTTGCTTTTATGATTTGAGCATTAAAGAACTAAGGAGCTTGGCATATAAATATACTAAAAAGATTGGTGTCAAATATCTACCTTCGTGCGACGAAAATGGCTGAACAAGCAGAGAGTATCATAAGATTTAATCCAAATGTTTTTTCTGAAAGTGATTATGTAGCTGCCAGATTAAGTGGTGAAAATCTATTTGGCAAAGAAGGCGATGATCCAGAAGATTAGCACCATATCTTTGTTTTACCAGATCACAATATAGTGACCTCAACTGCTGCGCACGAAGGAGTCATCACTTCTGAGTGTTCTGCAATAGCCAGTGCATCAAGCAGCATGCTGAGTTTTGCCACTTCGATATCATCTCCAGGTGTAGCATTAAAATCAGTTGGGACGCTGGAGATTGGAACACCAGCAAAAAATGCAATTGCGGTTGACAGGTGATGAAGCCAACCACCGAATTATGTAAAATGATAAAAATCATCATTTTTATCATTTTACATCATTTCCAATTGTTTAAATAAATAGTTTTCACATCTACATATTGTTTTAGTTGCCTTACAATTTTTGAAATTCAAAAAAATCAATGCTGTGCACCAAGAACTATAAAATTTCACTCAATTTTAACAATCAGTTTGGACAGAAATATGCTCAATGGATGCAACTGTCTGCTTTTCGAATTGTAAAAAATACTGATTTTTGAGAGAGCAATATGCAAAAAACAAAGTGTTCGCTACCATACCTCACATTCCCTTATCTAAATTTCACACTTCTAGTTCATATCACTTATTCACGTAACACCACTTATTCACGTAACACCACTTATTCACGTAACACCACTTATTTATGTAACACCACTTATTCACGTAACACCACTTATTCACGTAACACCACTTATTCACGTAACACCACTTATTCACGTAACACCACTTATTCACGTAACACCACTTATTCACGTAACACCACTTATTCACGTAACACCACTTATTCACGTAACACCACTTATTCACGTAACACCACTTATTCACGTAACACCACTTATTCACGTAACACCACTTATTCACGTAACACCACTTATTCACGTAACACCACTTATTTATGTAAAGGTAATTAGTAAAAAAATTTTGACAAAAAAATAAACAAAAAAAACACAAGATAAAAAAATGAAAAAAAACAAACATCTGAAATAGGTGTTGCAGAAAAAATTCACAAGCATTAGTACTTTCCATGTTTCATAACACATTGCCATGCTTTTTTGCACCATTTATAACTTGATTAGTATCATGTTAACAATATAATGCCAATATAGTATGATTGTTCATAACTCCTTTAAACCTAACATTATGTTTAAGATTTTATAGTTTTGCTGTAACACCCATTATATTTAGCAAGAAAGATATATATTTAAGATAAAAGATTACCATATTTTTCTTTTTTCATTAGGAAAATGCCTCTGACATTTCCCTAATGAAAAAAGAAAAAAATTAGGAAAATATTTTCGGCAATTAAAATTTTATGTAATTAACTAAATGTGAAAAGATTCTAAAATCATAATTTATTGGCAACAAATAAAAGACCCTTGTTGTGTTTACTTGGTAGTTCATATGAATATTCTAGCACATTCTTACAATAAATCTTATTGTTTATGATTTTGTTTTTCAATCTTCTGTATTTCTTCTTTTAATTTTTGAATAGCAATTTTTCTTTTCTTTAACCTTTCATTTACCTGTGCAATTTCTTCAGCAACTCTTTTTTTTGCAGATTTTATGGAAGTTAGAGTCTTACTTCCTTTTGACTTCCAATCAGTTTCATGTTTACGAACAGCTGTTGATATTTTTGGAGTAGTTAACTGTTTATAAAGAAATATGCTTGGGTCATGAAAAATAATTTCATCATAATATTCAGAGACAAGTTGGCCTTGTGTACCAACATGTGGTTGATTGGCGAGAAGAGGATTTGAAAACAACTTCAAAAGATGATATAGAGTCACCTAAAATCATAACCTTTATCAAAAGATTTAAAAAAAAAAACACTTTAATTTGAAATTGATAGCACTTAAACCTTGAATTGACTATCAATCTCAAAAAAAAATGCTCCATTAACAATCTGGGTTAAGAGAAAGTTTGATGTTTAAACTTAGAGAAAAATTTTTTTTTGTTAAAAAAACTATGTTTTACTCACAGGTCTCTCAGCTGCATCAATGAAGTATACTTTTATAATAACTTCAAACTCTCCCCACCCTGTTTCTGTGACTTGATATGGTGGTTTAGCAACTGTACGCAAAGCATCTGTGTAACTTTCATGTAACTTAAATTGAACCTAAAAAAAGTTAGTAACTCCTATGAAATTATACATATCTTAAACAAATTGGTTGTATTTCTCTATGAATTGCTGTTGCATTAATTTAAACAAAAATTAACTTCAGAAAGTTTGTAATTACAAAACTATATTTCAAATTAATTTCAGAGGGCAACAAACAAAAAAAAAACTTTTCTGTTGATATTTAAACTTTTTTACTATTTTTTCATGTGGATTCAAATCTGACCTCAGTGTTCATCACCATGCTCTATTTTTTGTGAAAAATTTAATTTTTTAATTTCATGCTCGATTTTTTCTGAAAAATTTAATTTAAATAAATATTTCAAATAATAATTACAAAAAGGTGATCATATTTATTTTTTTTCAGATTAAACATATAATACAGGGTTTTTTTAAATAGCACACACATAATACTGGTCCTGTTTAATCCTCTTTGTCACATGTATGGCTTCTTTTTGTTATATGTGTTGCTTCACTCTGATAAAAACAACAATTTAAAAATGTTTTTCTTTCTTAAACTTGGTTTCTCTATACAATTTGTTAAGGACCTGAGAACTGACACTTTTTGCTCTCATTTTTTGCTCACACACATAATACTGGTCCTGTTTAAACCTCTTTGTTAGGAGTCAAGACAGAGATTACTACAAAGAGTAAATTTACTCTTCACTCAGATCTTGGAGATCTGAGTGAAGAGTAAAGAGAGGAGTTTCGCCAAGATTTAAAAGACAATGACGTTGGGACAGATACATGATGGCAGAGTGCTTTTGGAGCATAAATCAAGATGACTTAAGAATAGTTACTTGTGTTATTTATTTTAAAACATATAAAAAACATATATTAGGCATGTTTAAGGTAATAAAAAGAGCTTTTTTTTATCATTAAACTGATTCATGAACACTACCTTTTTAACAAATGATGATAAATCTTCAGTTTCAATAAATGGTTTCACATACACAGTCCAGGAGTGAGTGTGACCATCACTTTCTCTTTTTTTCCCAAAATATTTTGATTCATTCCCAAATACAATTTGCTTGACAACAGTCTTTCCTCTTGCCCTAGCACTTTCCACTGGAGAAGATTCAGACATCTTTAAAAGTTATGATAATACACAACAAAACAACTTTAACTGAATACATTAATGTAGTCTAAATGTGAAAAATACTGATCAAAAACTACAAATAATGGAAGATCAAAAAAAAATTCTGAATCTATTTTACATTAATTAAAAGACCAAATTTTTTATAAAATAAGATAATTGAAGCCTAACACAAATAGATTTTAAAAATTTTTACACAAACTTTTGAAACATTTAAAATATTTCAAACTCAATTGTTTACAACAAAAACTCTTTTCACCAAAAATAAAATGTTTAAGGAAATTTACTCTTTGTAGTAATCTCTGCCTTGACTCCTAGATCGGCTTCTGGAATGTCTTTTATCATGGAGTCTATCTTTCTTTACAACTTTCTGACTTGTTAATGAATTATAACTAAATTCATCTTTGGTTATTTCTGAAGTTAAGTTTTTGTGCTGTGAATGGTTGTGTAAATGTAAAGGAGCATCAGTATGCCTTTTTCTTAAAACATTAACATTTTCAAAAGCCTTATTTTCTTCTATCTTTTTTTTCTTGTTTTTCTTATTTTTCTTTTCTTTTTTTCTTTTTTTCTCTTTCTTCTTCTTCTTGTGTTTTTCTAATTCGTCACCTTGATCTACTTCTGGTGAAGGTGTTCGAGGTGCACAAGAAACTTCAACTTTCTCTTTGTATTTACCAGACTCATCCTTTTCATCACCTTTTGGTCGCCTGTATTCACTAACATGATCAACTCGTATAGTTCTTCCACCAAGCTATAAATTATTTTAGTAGAATGGAAGATATTAATAAACATTAACAACTGTCTTCAAGACAAGAAGATTAAATTATTCTTAAAAGCATTTGAAAAAAATCTCATACTTTAATTCCGTTAAAATTGTCAACTGCCAGAATTGTACTTCTCTGATCTTCATAGCATAAGAAACCATAGCCTTTGAATTTTCCTGTCTTTTTGTCACGAACTAAGTTTATGTTGACAATTTCACCATATCTTAAAAGAAATAGAAATAAATTTATCATTAGTGGAATCAAATAAAAAGAGCAGTTTCTCTATTTTTATTTGAAAGATTTTTAAAAAAAGTTTTGAGAAATTTATGTGTTAAGAAAACCCTTTAAAAGCAGAAACTTACATAATTTTTTAACACTAAATTTCAAATAAAAAATGAATTTTGTAATTATGTACAACTAAATTTGATCAAGTTTGATTTTTCTACTGCTTCTTTGTTCTATTTGGTTATGCTTACATATTCTACTTTTTACATTATTTATTTAAAAGTAATTCTCTACTTTTCTTTTGAAAGGTAGTCAGTCATGGAATATCTAAACAAGTTTTCTGTGCCAAATCTTTACAAATAAAGCACTGAATCCAGTTGTATAGCAGCTATGGTATTGTTTTAGAGGGAAGGGTATAGCTAGCTGTTGATAGCTTATTAACTACTGTTGGCTTAAATTGTCTTGGAATATTTGATTTTTTGATTGAATGGAAATATGCCAGTGTATTTAAATCCACTTTAAGCTATTTCCGACCATGTAGCTTTTGTAAATGCACTGGACAACTAAACCTTCAATATCATAATCTGTCATTTGGCTATAAGATTCATCCATTTAGTTGATGCTTCACTAAAAGTAGCCTTGAAGGTTTTATAAAGGATCTGTGTAGTACTTGTAAGTAGTGTGAGGACAACAGCTTAGCATATGAATTTAATGGTTTCTAGGATATTTAATAACCCATAACTTGTTATGTGATGCCCATCCAAATTTAACAGATTAGGTTTATTTGAGATGCTTAAACTTGTTTTTGAAAATGTTCCAACCACTTGAGAAAAATGTCTCTATTTATCTGGTCTCTGCTACATGGAATTACAATGCAAATATATACATTTAATTTTATCCATTTTTTATGAGAAAATATAAAGAGTGGAGGAATGAAATACTTAGGTACATTCATAGGAAACATTAACCTAATGTATCTGACTCTTTCTCCAGATGTCATTAGTTTCATCATTAGGATTGTATATCTTTGATGCTGCAAGATTATGTTTTTCAGTAAACTCTGCTAACATTTAAAAAATGATCTTGCAGACCTTGCAGTGTTCACAAAACTAAATTCAGGAGTTGGTCTTTAAACCCATTAAAAAATTTATGCCTGCAATCTTTTTTTTCTTCTTCAACCAACATATTTTCAAATCTTCCATTAAATCATACAAAAAAAAATCATACCAAAAAAGTCCTAATAATCGATTATCTAAGTCCTTTAAATGTTCTACCAGTTTGAATTCAAACTCATTGTTGAAAGTAATTTTAAAGTGTTCTATATTGAGATAGCTAATAAATTTAGGTATAACAGTAATACAAACATTGAATAATGAAACTGCTCAAGTTACTTTGGAGAATTCCTGAATTTTAAATATGAACATACTTAGATTTCTTGGTTAAAATAACATCTAATGTTTCTTATTAACATTTTTATATAAGATGTTTGTTATTTGTTTTTAGTAATATTAATTAGAGGTAAGATTAGCTTTAGTGTTAATTTAAGGAAATACATAAAAAAATTAAATAAATTTATTTTATAAATAGAAACTATAGGTCATGCTACATAGTACTGTGGCACGCACTGTAGTGCATTAAAAAGGCATTTTATTATCAAATTATTGATCAGAAATGCTTTAAAATGGAACAATGCAGGTTAAATAAGGGCTGAAAAAGAAAAACAAGTGACCATGAAGACAGATTAACAAAATGTGCTGCTGTTGCCCATCCTTTTGTAACTTTTCCCATATTAAAGATTTAGATTTAACCCTTTCTTTAAGAACAGTACCTAAGCAGTTAGTAAAAAGTAAATTAATTGTCAGAAGCCCAAGAGAAGTTTTCTGAAAAAAAGGCATGTTAGCAAGATTTCATTTTGCAAAAATGCATGCAAATTGGCCTGCCTGAAAAATAATATTTTGTTGTCTGATGAGAGCAAAACTTTTTAATTTGGGCCAAGTGGATATAGGATATATGTAAAAAGGCCTCAAAAAAATATCTTTTAAAAAGAGATCATATAAAACCCCTCACTTTAAAGATCCAGCTTGAAGTGGAAGTTTTAGGTTTCCAGTTTGAAGTTTTAATTTTAAATTATACTCAATATGTAAACCTTTTATTTTTATGAGAAATTAAACAAAAGTTTTTTAGTTAAATTCCTCAGCAAAATTATAAAAACTACTGACGTTTTTTTTTTGCAAAAATATCATATCCATAATAAAATCCCAAGAATTATTCCCTGTTTATCATCATATACTGTTTTAGCATTTATTTTCTTTGGGCTTTATCATGATCACACAAAGAGAAAAAGTAAGGAAAAGAAATTGTTCATGTTAAGTAAATTAGAAGAGAGACAATAACTTTTGTAATAGCCTTATACATGGGCATTTATGAATAATTCAATAAAAATAATTATACAGTTACAAAATATATTATACATTATCTCAGAAAAAAGTATGCTGCTCTTTTATCTTAGATGAAAAAGAAACAGTTGTACTGTTCAAATGATTTTTGCAAAAAAAAGTTTTAATTACTATACCAGTATACAGCAAGTAAAACTTATACACTAAATAGTTTTTCACCCATGTGAATTTCACACCAAGTATGAGACTGTTTGAGTTGTTCAGTAAAATAAAACTCATAAAACTCATAACCAAAATAACTTGCTCATGTTGGTCATGCAATAATATTTCAAGATATTTTGAAAGTAGATATCTGCACAAAAAAAGAAAATGAGGTTGGTTTATTATAAACAAATTTTGCAATGTTTTAGAATAATTATTTAAGGTTTTTAGAGCTAAAAGGTCTTACTTACTGAGGATACAAACTTATTACATTATTATTTCAATTCCATAAATTTGGGGGAAAAAAATAAAGGTCAGTTTTACCTGCTACACATGCTGTACCACATTTATCTGCATAGACCATATTGTAGACATAACATATATAAAACATCATTTTCTAAATTTTAATTAGATCTTTATTTACGTTGTTTATGTAACCGAATGTTTGTTAAGTTTTTTACTTTTAAGTTTCTTAAAAAAACTGTAACTCTTTAAAACTAAACTTTTTTCTTTAAAGCCTTTTACAACTTCTTTTACTTTTCACTTATTCTTTTCTGAACACTCAGAAACTTAATGTTTTTGTGTGTAAAAATGTTTAGATTCTTTTCTTAAAATATTAAACACTTATTATGCACTAAAGAATCCAAAGACAAAAATCAAATCAATTAAAATAAAAGTGACAAATTTAAAAAGAAAAAAAACAACACTTTATTAACAAAAACATTATTACAAAAAATATTTAATTACTATTTTGCTGAAAATACTCTGCTTTAAACATTTTAACTTCCTGGTTTTTCTACTTATACCTGCATAAAATAACCTTTGAATGATAATAAAAATTATACAATAGTTAATCAAAGGTGATAAGCACTCTAAAGAAACCAGGACTTTTAACAAATTTGGCAGTTACTACTTACTCACTTTGTCAACCCTGGTTGTTTTACATAAAAAGAATCTACCTGTTTCAATTCTAATAATAAAAATCTACTGAACCAAATTAAAAAAACCTATAATATTTTTAGTAAAAAATAATTCTAAACATAAAAATAGGAAGAAGTTAAGTTGCTTACTGAGAAAAAACAGCCAGAACATCACCTTCTGTCAAATCATAGGGTAAACCACCTGAAAATTTACACAAGTTCTCATAAGTTAACAAAATTGTAGATGTATACTGCTGTTAAGAACTATGATAACTGCAATTACAACCTTATTGAAGGTTCATCAAATTATTATGTCATTATTACAGCTATTGTATTACAAAATGAACAGTTTTGTATTAAAAAATGAAAAGTTTTTAATTTTCTGACTTGTTATTTAAAAGTAATTAGCTAACTTTTGGTTTAACTCGGGAAAATGAATGGCTTTTGAGTTTAATCAACTATCACTAAAGAATCTATTTAAAGATTTATTTAACACAAACCATGGAGTGTTTTCATTGAAATAGAAAGCGAAATTACAACTAGTTAGATGAAAATCTAGATGATGATGATGATGATGATGATGATGATGATGATGATGATGATGATGATGATGATGATGATGATGATTGTTAATTTCATTGATTTTTCCTTTAATTACTCAAGATGTTGTTACAATAATCAGAACAATTAGAGCTTTCTCAGAAGTCAATTCAGAGAATTTTTTGTAAAAAATTGGGCCTATACGTTTTTGAAGTCGCATGTCTCAATAGTTAAACTCAAAAAATCACAGATTGTATTTGGAGTTAGCTGATTGGGCCTTTGAGAACTTCAGAATCAAAAAATCATCTTCTTAGACAAGACGTATTTTTGAACGAATAGCTTTGTTAACAAACAAAACTTATGTCAATGACTTTGGATCATTTGGAAGTCAACATTTACCAAGCTATCACATAGCCACAAATGTTGGATTGGGTGATCAATAACTGAATTAATTAAAATCTAACAACATGTTCTTATTAGAAAAAAAAATTTTCACTTTTTAAATTCTTCAATAAGGCTTTGAAAACCCCTTGAATATCTTTGGCATCATCAATTACAATATTTCTAATGGATTAATAAAGGTTTTATAATATTTAGCTTAAGTAAACTTGTATAATTTCTTGCTTTTTACAACAAACTGTTGAAAATCATAAAAATAATTCTTGAAAGCCAAAACTTAAACTTTTATTTGTTTTGGAAAACTGTATTGTGAAATGTAATAGTCTGTTTTTTTTGCTTCAACTGAAGGTTTGACAAGCAGTCAAAGGGCCTGAAAACACTAAAATAATTAAATTAGATTTTGCATGTAATAAATCAAATTTCACATGTGTGAAATTTACATTTTATTAAAATACAGTTGTTAAACTAATTATACTTATAATAATAAAGAATTTTAGATTCTAAAAATGTTAGATAGTCTTTTTATTGAAAAATGTATTAGCTTCCAAATAAAATATTTCATTTTTGCAGTAGTAAATGAAGCATTAATAACTTAAACTACCTAAAAAAATAAAAGCACTATCTTTGTACTGAGAATGCCATGAAAGGTTGTGATCAAAAATCCCATTTTGCAAATCTTGGTCATTAAGTTTACCAATATTTCTCACATTTCTATAAACAAAACAATATAAAAGCTGTCACTATAAAAATTCTTATCAATTTAAAAGATCTTATTTATATAATAACTTTTCTTTTTATATACCAACATGAATAAACTATGCATGCAGCTTTGCATAATAGTTGGGAATAAAGTACTCACGTTAATGGGTTCATTTCTCTTAAGCATTCATATACTTTTATCAAAAACGCTCAAATAACTATAAAAAATTAAAATGTTGAAAAGCATGAAAAATTATTCATAAAATACATATATCATGACACAACATCGGCGCTACTCCACTTTCTCCCCCCCCCCCCCTAATTTTATGATTGATTCTGATAGAGAATTTTATGCTGATTAAGAATCGTATAAAAACATGGGTCTCAAAATCAACGGAAAGTGCTCTAATCTGATGTCGAAAGTACAAAAATATACCACAAATCGCTAATATTCGCCATCTTGAATTCACTAACTTTACGGTTGATATTGTTTTTAACCGCAAAACATTGCCAGCCTGGTTTTTACTATAAGGAATTTTTTCTGGTTTAATATAGATAGCGATTCCACGGCTCAACGAAAAACATCTGACGTTTGACAAAAAACACGAAATTTTCTTTTTCTTTTCTTTTCTCTTTTTATAACAAGTATTTATTTATGTTTTTTTGAAGAATAGATTCTAAGGATTTGTATACAGAAATTATGTATATATATATCTATATTCCTTCGCATATTTTATGACGTTTTTTATTTTTATTTTCGCGACGTAAGAATCATTGTATATGTTTATTTGAATTATAAAAAAATCGTCTGGAATGGCTAATATAGACGCGTAAGTTCTTTCCAGAGCTATCAGGCAGACGATCGAGTTATAAAGTTATAAAACGTGTCGCTCTTGCGAAATTGCGATTCCTTCTTATGAAATTTAGTTTTGTAACAGAATTTACGATTATTTTTTCGGTTATTTTTTTTTTTTTTGTTATTAAAGAAAAAAATTAATTGGAAAGGCAAACTTTCATAGAGTAACAAAAAAGGGCTTTCTTAATGTTCTTTGCAAAAAATGTTCTTAATAATTTTGTGTGGCTATGAAAATAGCCGTTTTTTGATTTACACAACCTTAGGCATGAATTATAATGTATGTTACGTTTGATGCACACAGGATGTCAAACAGGATATGCTGTTAAAACTTGATCCCAAAAGTGAAAAAACCGGTGTTCGGAAAATCTCTGCATCCACATAAACTCGGATAAATAATCAGCTACCATTTCGCGATTAGTTGGCCCCATCATTGATTTGAATTTTGCTTTTGCTCGACACCACATAGCTTCCACGTGATTTGTTGTTACACCTGTCTGTGGATCTACAAAGTTGAGGGTGTGGTTAACGGTACCATGTAAATATGCTGGAGCTTGCAAATCATTATATGCTCTCCACATGTCACTCCAGACAATAGAGCCAGGAAGTATCCATTGATGTATGATAGGAATTAATGTTGCAGCATCGCGGTTCTGGACAGGAATCAAAAAGCCTTTCTTCGTTGCAGGTTCATACCCACCAAATATCCACTGCTGCGGGATTATTCTACCAACTTGATATTTTCTTCGACAAAAAACAGATTCATCTATTTCAACAATGCACCCTGGACCGCCTATTGGATCAGGGTTATTGAGGAAATATGAGACGCAAATGTCTCTGCAAAATTGATTCCAATCAACAATGGTGCTGTCGTTTCCGATATTTAACTCTTGCCTTAAATCACTTATTGATAATCCCCGGCTCTTACCTGCACTTCTACTCCAAGCGTAAGTTAAGCCCAATATTTGCCACAATTGTAGGTGAGATTTCTCAAAGAAGCTGCCTTTTCTAATGTTAAAGGTTCTTTTGCAGCGCTTGACTGGACATCTCCAAATAACTTGATCAACTGACCCATTCTTTGTTTGCTGTGTGCAGGGCACGTTACATACACTACAATTCATGCTTTCAGCGAGTAAACCATAAGTTCTGCACCAGTGAATTGTAGCTTCGATATCGTATTTGAATTTTGCTCCTATTTCTGTCAAAGAAAGTGAGTCAAAAACGTCTATTGTTGGTCTTCGAAGAGCCATGATATGTAGATAAATGAAGAAGCAGAAAAACTATTCTGAAGTACTCCTTTTTATATGACAAACATAATGAAAATGAATTCACGGGGGGTTAACTTGAAGTTTTAAAAGAAAGTCAATAGTTTTAAAGAATTATTTTTATAATTAAAAAATTTTTATCTTGTTTTAAAGTGAATTGTAAAATATAATCAATGAAAGAATTTTTCAACTTATTTGACAAAAGTTTTAAAAGACACTCAAGCTAACAAACTAAGAATCCAGTTGAAGCAAATTGACGCGATAAGAGTAAATGCCATTGAATTTCATTACCTGGTAAGAGAAAAAAAATGCGGCCAATACACCTGATTATGAAACTTAACGCACCGGTTCTTTGTTCTTTTATTCGAAATCTTTTATATAAAAAATAAAAACCAGGCTGTTGATACTTTGAAAGGATAACTTTTAAACAAAAAAAAATCACTTTTCAAGATGGCGAATATTAGCGATTTGTGGTATATTTTTGTACTTTCGACATCAGATTAGAGCACTTTCCGTTGATTTTGAGACCCATGTTTTTATACGATTCTTAATCAGCATAAAATTCTCTATCAGAATCAATCATAAAATTAGGGGGGGGAGAAAGTGGAGTAGCGCCCACAACATCTTTTAAAGGATATCTAGAAACAAAATTACATTTATCTTACAAAATACTATTTTTGTAGGGAACTCATTAGAAATACAATGCTCCTTACTTACCATTAAGTTAACTTAGCAATAATTAAAACTAGTCATTAGAACTTTATGATCATGTATTTTGATTAAAATATACTACTAAACCTTTGAGATATATAAACTAGAAAAGATTTACAATAAACCTATATAAATATACAATACAATAGATTTACAATGAAGACTGAAAAGACAAAGCTTTTTAACATATATATTTAAGCTGTATTGATTGAAAGAAAATATATATTTGATGTAGCAAACAGGATTAGCATCATGACAACTCAACGGATAACATTTAAAGACAATCTAAAAGTCGACAGGGTCATTTTTTGAAAACTTTGAAGTTCTCGCCCCTGCCTGTTCGAAATTAAAAAAAAACTTGAAAAACATCTCAAAAGGACATTAGTGTGTCTGACTTTTTCCCCCGGCGGTTTTCATTTACTATCATTTATACACTTCTAAATATTTTAATCGAAAACGTATTTCTCAATATATTAGTGATTTTAGAGATATACTTCAAGATATTATTTTTTAAATAAACATTGCTCTCTATTAAACTAGATTTCCATAGAAGATTTTTAACATACAAACAAACAAAAATACAATAACATACCGTGAAAAACAATCACTAAAAAAATAAGTTGAGTTTGTAGCAAAGAAAAAGGAAACCAAACAAGAAATTAGATTTATTATCATTACAAAACTCTTAAAACTCTAATTAAAATCCCTATCTCAAAATTTTATCTCTTATTCCTCATCGCTGTAAGTTTCAGGATACGACTTTTAGGATGCGACTTTTAAATTTCTAAAGTTTACGAATGGCATAGAGTGAGTAGGTCATGGTTAAAGTGGTTAGGATTCATTCAAACCTCAGTATCTTTAAAAAATTATATGAACTTCTTTAAACAGCTTAACTTCATGAAGATAGCGAACATTCATTCCAACTTGTACACTAAAATCTTTCCTAAATTTCAAATTTTATAGAATAATTAGAGAGTTGCATATAAAAGAGATTTTTTATTTTTTAAAGGTATAAAATTTATGTTCAATTTATGGAAAAAAGACTTTTCAAAGATAATAGAAACAAAAACAGCTTGCAAAAAAACTTTCACTTTTTTAAAAAAAATTTCTGTATCATAGCACCTGTTAGAAAAGACTAAGAATTTAGTTTAATTCAGAGGTGGTTTTGTGCACGATGGAAACGTGAAATCTATATTTTATGTATACATATATATATACATATATATTAGGGTCCGTCAAAAAAAACGAAAGTCATAATTGAACATACCATGGTTTCTTTTATTATGAATTTAGGTATTAGTAAGACCCCTGGAAAATTTCAGACTCATAGGTGCACTACTAAGCCCTGCACTTTAGGTTTGAAAGTCACTTTTTTATGTAAAATAAGGTGCCGTTGTGATCAGGGGCTCGAAAAAAAGGTCCGAAAACTTTTTCAAAAATGCCATGGTATTTTAAATCATGTATTTAGGTGTTAGTAAGACCCATGAAAAATCTCAGACTCTTAGGTACACTACTAAGCCCTCCACTTTGGACTTATAGAGACCCCATCTATTAAAAAAAAGTTTTCCTCAAAACGTTTTTTTTAATATAACGACAACTTATGGGTGCTGCTGATGACGGTTGTGTTTAGTATGCTTATCATTTTTTATAGCTTGTTATTTTTAGCTTGAAGTTTTAAAAAAAAATGTCGAAAAGAGAAGTGTTTCTTGTAGGAGGAAGAACAGAGGTGTTAGCTAATACTAAACTTCCAACTAATAGAAGTGTTCTAAAGTATTACCATTACAGGCTTCTCATAAAGCGCAAGCAAAATTCAAATGTCTCATCCAGTGATGTGAGTTCTTGTTCCCTAAATGATAAATTTCAAGCAAGCTGCACGAAAGAAACTGGGTGCTTAAACGAAAAGTATTTTTGTGTTCTACACCAAGTGAAGAAAATCTGGTTGAAAGCAGGAATTCCTTTCCTTATCCAAGATCAAGCAATTAGGTACCTAATTAATATTTTCATAATGAATATAAAATGATACATACAAGCAGCTTATGTATGGTTTAAGAAACTTGTACTGTGTGAATATATAATGAACTTAGTGGATCCATCTAGATATATAGTATCGTTTGTTTAGGACAAAAATAGTGACTTTAGAAGCTGAAAGAAAGAAATTGGAAAAATCTAAGCATCATATTGGTGCAAAAGCAATTAAAAAGAGAGAGGAGTTTACAAACAAGTTAGATAAATTATTTGATATTGCTCGTAAGGATTGTGATGAGCGAATTCTGAAAGATAGCAGTAAGGATATAAAAGTACGACAAGAAGATCTAGTTTTTCTGCAAGATCAAAGAGGATCAAGAGTGCAAACAATTTCTTGCAAAGATACTAAGTTTCAAGCAAGATATAATAGGCTTCAAAAGAGAAAGGGAATAGAAGAACGAAAGAGAAAAGAGGAGGTCCAGAAAAAAAAAGAGAGATTGGAGAAAATAAGCTGTATTAATTCTGATAACAATTTTGAACATGCTAATCTGATTGAGGAAATAGATGAAGATTTTGTTATTCCTGGAAAAAAAAGCAGAGGTTCTGATTTTATACCGCTTCTTATTCCAAAAGCAATTGGGAAGGACATAGGAGTTACTTTGTCAAGGTTTGGAATCTCTTCAACTGCAGCTGCAGCAACACTGGCTACTATCATAAATAACAGCGGAGGTCATATTGATGATTTCTCAATATCACAGAGCAGTTTACAGAGGCAGAAAAAGCAAAAAGTTAATGAAAATGCTCAAAAAATCAAAAAAGAGTTTAAAAATCTTGTTAAAAATAAATGTCTTACTCTACATTTTGATTCAAAGATAATGTCTGAAAGTACAAGTCAAGGCAGAAAAAAAATTGAGAGAGTAGCTGTTATTATTACCTGTCCAGGCTATGCTGATGCTCAACTTATTGGCATTGTTCCTGTAGACAATGGTAAAGCAGGCACACAAGCAAAAGCAATTCAAAAAATCCTTGAAGAATGGGATTTATTTGATATGGTAGAATTTCTGTCATTTGATACAACTGCCACGAACACTGGATGGTTAAATGGTGTTTGTACACAACTAGAGAAATGTAGGGGAAAAGCTATGGGATGGTTAGCTTGCAGGCATCATATGTATGAGCTTTACATCAAGGTATAAGTATAATTTTTTTTTATTAATATTTTTTGCAAGAGCTAAATTAAAATAAAAAACTATTAAAATCAAGACTTGTCAAGTTTATTTAAAACTTTTTAGCATTTTTGCAATTCAATTACTGAAAGGACAAAAACATTAGGTCCAACTGAACCACTGTTTGAGAAATTGAAACAGAGTTGGAATGAAATATTGAGGAAAGGAATATGTTACACAGATCTTAAGAGATTTAAAGAAGACCCAGGGACTTTTTTGTCAATCAAGGTAAGTGGTACCATGATTTTTATGTTAAATATTTAAGATATTTGTATAAAGCTAAATCTTTAAATTATATTCCAGGCTTCTGAAGCTCTGTCATTTCTCCAAACTTGCCTTGATGATCATTTCTTTCTTCGAGGAGATTATAAGTACCTTGTTCAACTCAGCATTGTTTGGCTTGGTGGATCAGTAACCAACTTTAAGTTCCATATGCCAATGGCTTGTCATCATGCCCGATTTATGGCCAAAGCTATTTATTATTTAACACTTGACCTTCTACTTCCACAAATTCCAATCCTTGCACCTGATTTGGTATCTACTATGGAGGCAGTTGTTATTAAAAAAATGGGTGAATTTATTTCAGTATTTTATACAGCTTGGTTTATTAAAGCCCCTTTGGCCAGTACTGCTCCATCTCAGGACCTACAAGCCATTAATGATATGATTCAGTACATAGATAGAAACCCTAATTCTGCTAAGGCATGCTTCAATTCAATGCAGAATCATTTCTGGTATCTAACTGAAAGGTTTGTTGTACTATGTCTCATTAATGAGGACTTACCAGAAGATGTTCGACAAGCTGTTGCTCTTCAGCTTTACAAAACTCCTAGGCCAGAGATGCCATATTCATACAAACTAGGTAAGGTAATGCCACAGATTGTAGTAAATGGTCATACTAAACTTCTTTCTGAACTTGTTGGACCAGAGAGTTGGTTTTTATTTGATAAGTTGAAACTTACCATGCTTGAAATGGAATGGATTAAGATAAATCCTTCAAATTGGGAGCTCTTTCCTGGATTTCTAAAATATAAAGAATTTGTACTATCTCTCCATGTGGTTAATGATTGTGCAGAAAGGGGAATTAAACTAGCCCAGGATTTTTCAGGGTCGTTTGGGCACGAAAGTGACAAACAGGCAAATCTTTTAGCTGTTGCAAGTCATAAACAAAAATTTAAAATAGGAAAGATTAAATCTTGTTTTAAAGATCTTAAATAGTGGCATAATGGTTTAATATTTTCACTATCAAATATATATTTGGAAGAAATGCGATACTTTGATTTCAATAAAATATTTGCTTTATTGAATTATCAAAATAAAGAAATAATAATAAGGTTGCTTATGTTTTAATTTTACACAACTTAGTTTGCTGTAAGATATAAGAAATTTCTGTCAAATAACATTGAGTAATTTGTAAGTCTATTAAAAAACTTTTGTCCTAAACAAATGATACTATATATCTAGATGGATCCACTAAGCTAAAAATAACAAGCTATAAAAAATGATAAGCATACTAAACACAACCGTCATCAGCAGCACCCATAAGTTGTCGTTATATAAAAAAAAAACGTTTTGAGGAAAACTTTTTTTTAATAGATGGGGTCTCTATAAGTCCAAAGTGGAGGGCTTAGTAGTGTACCTAAGAGTCTGAGATTTTTCATGGGTCTTACTAACACCTAAATACATGATTTAAAATACCATGGCATTTTTGAAAAAGTTTTCGGACCTTTTTTTCGAGCCCCTGATCACAACGGCACCTTATTTTACGTAAAAAAGTGACTTTCAAACCTAAAGTGCAGGGCTTAGTAGTGCACCTATGAGTCTGAAATTTTCCAGGGGTCTTACTAATACCTAAATTCATAATAAAAGAAACCATGGTATGTTCAATTATGACTTTCGTTTTTTTTGACGGACCCTAATATATATATATATATATATATATATATATATATATATATATATATATATATATATATATATATATATATATATATATATATATATATATATATATAAACGTAAAAACAACACATTGTATGTTATACTGTGTAATAACTCGTGTGTTAAAGTATTTAATATAATAAAACGTATATTTATAAAATACTTCAAAATCAAGTATTTCAATGATTAAAAATTGATTTTTGTACTTAAATAGGTTTTTATCATCTTCTACTTCTAAAATAATCTTTCTACAATTGCTAATGAAATTATTAAGTACTTAATGCCGTAAATAAATTTGGAAAAATATCTGAGAACAATATATTGTAACATTTTAAATGTAATCATTGGTTTTTGATTTCCACTTTTAAAATAATTTTTGAACACAGCTCTTCAATTTCACCATTTTATTCTTGTTGATTAGGTTCCATTAAAAGTTTTACAAACAATTTGTTTGCACCAAGATTATGCACCAAGGTACATGTCGAAAAACCAAACATCTTATTAAGAATCAAACTTTCATTTAAGAGGCAACATTATTAAATTATAAAACTTGGTTTTAAGTTTTACTTTTTAAAATTTGTTTTTTCATTTACAACGTTGTTTTTGTCACACTATGAAAAAATTTAGGACTCAAATTGAATGCTATGACTTTTAATGAGTGCATTTTAAATGATCCCTTGCATTTAAATTTTTGAAGAAATTTTTTTTAGCATCTGCTACTTCTGTTATAAGTGAAAAATCTTCTGAAGGGTTCTACAGATGTTTTCTGAAGGAATCTTCTGCACATGTTTTCTCATTAGTGACAGTTTAAGGACTACTACCAGGGCTGTGGAGTCGGTAAGCTGCTGTTCCGACTCCGACTCCGACTCCTTGATTTTATCATGGACCGACTCCGACTCCGACTCCCGACTCCGATCCTTCATAAGTAACCAATTTCTAACAACAAATAGTTGTTTGTTTTACTACAGTTATTTGTTCGTAACAACAAATAACTGTAGTAAAATGTTAACATCGGCTATTTCATCACTATGATACAAATAATCCAGCCACTTAGTGCTTTAAACAATATTTATAAGAAAACAATTTCTGAACAAACAACTTTTCTGAACTCTGGTTATGCAATAAACTCTTATGCGGTCGCTAATAACATTATGAACTTGTCAAAATCATGTTTGAAATATTGTCAGTTGGACAATATTTCAAACATGAAAGAACTTGTTCTTCTTTAAGTTCATATTCTTTAAGAATCTTTTCTACTGAGACCTGGAGAAATTCGCTGGTGTGATTAGTTTTGGCGTCTTTTACTGCCAATGTCTTGGTAACTGCTTCATTTTTTTCAAAAAAGAATTAAACATTGATTGCAAAATAGTTCACTCTGTTAAGAAACACAAAGCGTCCCTTGAGACATTCATTAAGTTCTTCTTTTTGTTTAACAGCTTCTTCAATCACTAATTTTCTAATATTCTCTCTCTCCAGAGAAACAAAGCTAATTGAATACTTACAGTCTTTCTGTTTGTGGAGCAACTCTTTGGTGCTTGGTGGTGGCACGCCTAGCTTTCTACTAAGAATATGTAGCACAGTGCCAGACAATTTAAGTCGGGAGTTAGGGGATCACGAAGTTATATAGTTTAACGGAAGCTAGAGGAGAGCGCAAGGGAGGTGATATATGATTCTCAGTGATAAGCAGCAAAATACCCTATTGCTTATCACTGTTTTAAAGGCCTAAAAATAATATGTCAAACTCCTTGTCCTCCAGTTGTTGCAAACTACAATTCCCATTGTGTCTGGATATCCTACAGCTTTCAGAGCATTCTGGGACTTGTAGTTTTGTAACAACTATAAAATCCTTATGAAAATTATGAAACTTTGAAAGATTTTTTTTAAACCGGAGTTGGAGTCGGTACAATTTTTCCGACTCCGACTCCGACTCCAGCCAAAATGAGCTCCGACTCCGACTCCGACTCCACGACTCCGACTCCGACTCCACAGCCCTGACTACTACAGTACTATCTCATATTATGAGACTTAAAATTTTTAATGTTTCGCCTTTTTTTTTTATTAGAATTTTTTGTGTGTCCAAAACATTATTACTAAACAATACAGTAAACAACCACAACTTTTTTTTATTTTGTTATATAGTCTCTATATTGACATATACAAAGCATGTAATGAAACTTAGCACTTGGTCCTGACTCCTTTCGACTTCAAAAGAGCTTTGATGCGCCGTGACAATTCATTTATGAACTGAGAGGTTTTAATGCTTTAACATCTGGGTCTCAAACACTTCAATCAGTCTGTGAGCTTCTGTTTACTCGTTATTATGTCAGAAACCACTCTCTAGTTGTGGAACCAGCCGGTCTGCTGGACAGTCTTTTATATTGTTCCATCGTTCCTTAAAAATTGAAACAAAGCCAATCGGTACCCTTGCTTGAATCATTGTAGGCGTAGGCTATGGCTCTTTCAGTGGTTTTCTGCACTTGAATCCCAGATCGTAACTTCTCCTTTTAAAGGAACCAATTGAGATGTTGAAGCTTTGGTCTTCCAAAATTGTTTTTTTTTTTCTTGCTGGTATCTGGCATCAATTAATCGTGTTCAATAACTTAATTTTTTTTTTTCTCAATTTTTTTTATATCTCTGGCACTTGTTATCTTTTTTCAACCTTAGCAAACCATTCTCTGTGCTTTTGATTCCATCTTTAAATGGAGTCTGGTGTTAATCATTCTGACTGTAGCCTGAGAGACGTTGACGATTTTGGCAATACTCTTCTGGGTGTAACCTGTTTTTTGCAGAAGAACATCTATTTTAGCCAGTTTACGTAAATAATTTTTTTTACCCTCATTAATCCTAAACAAATAGCAACGTTAGGTTACCAAGTGACTGTCTGACTTAAAAAAAAAAACGCTTAAAAAAAACTGAAACTAAATTATTTAAGTTGCAAAGACAGTCTAAAATAATTTGGACCTCTAAAGATGACATAAAATTTGAGCTATGATAGATAAAATCAACTGAAATTATTTTATTTTATATCAATAAAACTTGTCGTACCTATATATGAAGTTGAAAAGATTATTTAAAGCTATTCATTTTTTTAAAAATGTTCTTAAACAAAAAATAAATGACAGGAAGTTAACACGTAAACAACAAAAAGTTAAAAACCATCGCTCCTATCAAAAAAAATCAAAATAATTAACTGATATTATTAAATTCAAAAATGAATGGTCATTTACAATACCGTCTCATATTATTAAAGTCAAAAAATTCCAGATTAACTTAATCTGGAAATATGAAAACTGGTCTAAAAGATGTCTGAACTCACGTCGTGTTGAACGCTAAAATAAATAAAATAGATGTAAATTGCACATCTTTTATGCATCTAAAATGATGCACCTCATATCAAATAAAATACATCTAAAAGACGTCTATAAGATAGACTTCTATTTAGCGTTCATTCACGACGTAAATTCAGAAATCTTTTAGACCAGTTTTCAGATGTATATTAGATGCATTTTAGATATCTTTTTGCCGACTGTGTTAAGTTTGAAAAGTCTTTAAAAAATCATATGAGTAAAGAAACAATTAGGTTCAAGTTGTTGAAATTTATTTTGCAAGATTAAAAAACAATAAAAGCTTACAATAAAAAACTATAGCTCTGTATTAAGTCCGACAACTCGCTGCTCCACATCATCGGTATCTAAAATGTAATATAATGAAATTGCATGTAAATAAATGCACTAACGCTTTAAAAAACATGCAGAATTATTAAAAAATCTGCTTACGTGAAATATATATATAAATTTTCATTTGGCTTGTTGCTAAATTTCATAAAAACAACAAAAATAACAAGCTTTTCTGGTAAAAGTAATTTTATTAAGCTGCTTTTCCTATTTCATAACCACTTCATCTTCAATTATCTGAAGAAGATGAATTAAAATAATAATAACAACAACGACAACAACAACAACAACAACAACAACAACAACAACAACAACAACAACAATAATAATATTAATAATAATAATAGTAATAATAATAATAGTAATAATAATAATAGTAATAATAATAATAGTAATAATAATAATAAAAGTAATAATAAAAGTAATAACAATAATAATAATGATTATTATTATTATTATTATTATTATTATTATTATTATTATTATTATTATTATTATTATTATTATTATTATTATTATTATTATTATTATTATTATTATTATTATTATTACTATTGTTATTATTGTTGTTATTATTACTATTGTTATTATTGTTGTTATTATTATTATTATTATTATTATTGTTATTATTATTATTATTATTATTGTTATTATTATTACTATTGTTATTATTGTTGTTATTATTATTATTATTATTATTATTATTATTGTTATTATTATTATTATTATTATTATTATTATTATTATTGTTATTATTATTATTATTATTATTATTATTATTATTATTATTGTTATTATTATTATTATTATTATTATTATTATTATTATTATTATTATTATTATTATTATTTTTATTATTATTATTGTTATTATTATTATTATTATTACTATTTTTAATATTATTACTATTTTTAATATTATTACTATTATTATTTTTAATGTTTTTCCATCTAGTATAGGCAAATTGTGACACAAGATGGAAAAACATTAAACTATGCTTTGCCAAATCCTCTTCTGAAAAAGTCAGTAAAAAATAGAAGTATGTTCAACAGAAGTTTAGAGAGGAGCAAAGCCTTACAGTTGAAATGCAGGATTTTGGCTACACTAACTATAAGAACAATACCAGAAGGGCATATGAAAACGCTGAGGCATTAGAACTGCCAGTCGGTTTTACTCTGAGGAGCCACAAGAGGCTCTGAATAAGGAAATTCGCAAAGCTAGATTAAACCATACAGCTTTGATATCAAGAAAGAATGTTATGATGAACCAGTACCATTATCTCTTGATCAAAAGTGATCCTTTAATATCTAACATTAGTTTCAAAAAAAAAAAATCTGAAAATGGAAAACCACTTACCCCTGAAGCTTTGTTTTTATTAATGACGTAATAATAAAGTGATACTGTTTTCGCTAATACTAGTTTTTTCTCTTTTTTGTTTTGGTCATAGAAAAGTAATGTAATATAATACTGTATTTTGATATTGTTAAATATAAGTTTTTTTTAATATTTCAAAAGGTTTTTAAAAAACCAAAGTTATTTTAATTAGTAAATGTGCGCGTTTTAGTTTGATAAATTCAAATTATTTTAATTTAAATTAATCTTTGCGCGTGTTAAAGACTCTAACACTCATACGCTTTAGGTACACGTAAAGTTTATTTAAAAATTATGTGGTATTCTATTATATGGTATTTGGATATTTTCTATTACATGGTATTTGGAATTGAGGAATCTAAGGGGCTGTTTACATGAACCGGGCTAGCCCGTTTAGCCGAGCTGGCTCGTTTAAACGAGATCTCGCAAGCTTTAAGATTTACATATAAAAATTAAACTTGTTTAGATTACAAATGGGCCAGCCCGGATAACTGAGATCCAATGATATATTATATATACTAGATGTCTAACTTGCGGGATTTTATTAGACGAAAAGTGAAGCCGCTTTTTTGTTTAGAAATTGAATCCGCCATTTGTAATAAGGTCAAAAGCTATAGGGCAAAGTGCCCAATTAATGGCCATAAATTTCTTATTGATAGCCGTGAAGAATGCCTTAATCTAACGGAGCTTTTATTTTTTCACTGTTACATTGGTGACAAACGGCTTTACCTAAAAAAAGTCCTAGTTAGTACTAAAATATGCTTCATTCAGAGAAAAATGTATTTAAACAGAGATTTCAATTTCGTACCAATTAATGGCCGGGTAGACCAAATAGTAGCCAGCAAATTGAGAAATGGTACCTATTATGAGCCACCTACATAACCTATAACTGACATATCTAAGAATGCTTATATATCAAAAAGTATTATTTTATCAGATGATTATAGCCTAATAATGAACTAGGAACTACTAGATACTAAGACAAAAATTTTTTAGTAAAAAGAGTATAGTAAAATATACTCTGTTTTGCTAAAAAATATTTTTTTCTTGGTTTATAGCAGTACTTTAACGGAGTGTTTATTTGTTATTCAAATTTAGCTAGTGTATCAAATAGGAAATAAAAAAAATCAGTTGAGAAATTTTTTAATTGCTATTAATCTCTTGAACTAAATTAGCTTTTTTAGATAATTTTTGTGTCTCTTTCTTCTGTTGTTCTTTTTCTTTTTTCTTTTTTAATCTTTTTTCTTCAGTTGCTTTGACTTTATTTTTTTTCTTTTCCTCATTATTCAATTTCGATTGCATAGCTTCTTGTGAAGTTAATACAAAATATTTTTGAACCTTTCTTCGATTTTCTTTTGACTTGATAGTATATATCTTTGGATAAGGCAAAATATCATTGTCACTATCATTAGCAGAACCCTTTGGGTTCTGCTAATGATAGTGACTGAATAGGAAGATCTGTGTTTTCATTTGACACTGGAATATCTATGTCAAAAACATCCTTTATGCATGAACTCTTTTTCAGTTTGAATTCTTTATATACTTTATACAAAGGATCTGGAATGTCATAACAATTCTGGATACAGAAGTTGAAAGTTGTAAACTGCTCATGTGTTAAATAAGTATCCCAAACCAAAGAAGCAGTATTATTGTAAAGGTTTACCAAATCAGTGTTATATGTTTTTTTATATTCAGACGTATTTTCAGATTTGTTTGCGCTTGATTCTATTTCAAAATCAACTCCCACTTCTATTAAACTTTCTGATGTTGTTATTCTAGTGTCAGTTTTGATAGGTTGCAAACTTGATTCAAGCAGATCATTTTCATCAAGCAGTTGTTGTATGGAATAGACAGAATTAGGCAAGTAAGCTGTGCTTGGAATAGCAGATGGATTGTATGGATATATGCCACACGATTGAAACCCTGAAATAATGTTATCAGCTGTGAGAGCTTGATCCCAGGCTTTCTTGAAAAGACCACAAAAATTAGGCTTGTCAACAGTAACTCCAGGATATTCATTTATCAATTCATGACAGATTTGATTGTAATATGTTTTAAGAGGACCAAATACTGTTCGATCTAGAGGCTGGAGCCAATGCGAACAATGTGCTGGCATTTCCACAATATGAATATTATTTTCAATTGCAACAGACAATAATTCAACTGAGTTATGAGAATCGTGACCATCAACTATGAGAACTTGTGGCCTATCTCTGCCTATGTTAGGCAAGAAAGTATTGGTGAACCAAAGATAAGCAATCCCTTGCTTTGTCCAACCTGTCTCACTAAAACTCCAATTTGAGCCTGAAGGTGCATCTGTAGTATTAAAAGATTGAAGAGACCTAATCGTTTTACCTTTTGCTATTAAATGTGGAGGCACTAAATCACCTGCAGCATTTATAGCAGCAATAATGGTTATGGTTTCACGTTTTCCTGTAGTACGAGATTGAAGGTGTTTTGTACCTCTTTTTGCAACTATTTTTGGAGGTTTAAAGTCCATCTGTAACCCGGACTCATCCATATTCCAAATCAAAGATGGCTTTAAAAGTGCATGAGTCTCCTGCAAAACTTCATGAAGTGAATAGAAATATTTTGCTACTTTTGGAACAGACATGCATTGATGGCGAACTGATGAAGTACCTTCAGGCTTTCGCAAAACTAAATTTTTATGTCGCTTATTGAATGAGCGCCACAATTTTTCTGAAGGAGTTGAATGTTTAAACTTTAAATTGTGTTTCATGGCTAAATCAGAAGCATATTTTTTAAATTGTCTTTTTCCAAATCCAAATCCAAGTGTAGCCCTTGTTGCTGCATATTCAACTAACTTGTTCTCTAAATTGCTAGATAATATTGGACTAGGTCCAGGTCTAACACCAAGAACTGAATCTCCTCTAAAATATTTACCAAGAGTTGACCGGGGAACATTGAATTGTAATGCAGCTTCTCGTTGTGACATTAAACTACTTTCAACAGCTGTAATTGCATTTTTCATATCAACACTAGACCACTGAAATCTCTTAATCTTTGTCACTTTCTGGGTAAACTTTGAGTTAAAACTAGAGGCAGTTTTATTTTTTATTTTCTTGTTCCTTTTTGTGCTTTCCATGATTAAAATCAACTTAAAGAAATAACATACAAGCTTTAAAATATAGTATAAGACTTAAAAATGATTATATATATATATATATATATATATATATATATATATATATATATATATATATATATATATATATATATATATATAAAGTATATAAAGTATATACATGTATTGTGTAGATAAGTTACTATTTTATATATTTACTAGCTATATACTAAATTAATGTTACATCAGCACTTGCCTATATCTTATGTTTATATAAATAGCTGATGCATTTGAAATAAATTGGAAATCAATTTTACTTTATAGTGTTTATACAGTATAAATTACACTAAGATCCTAATATTAGCCACGTTAGTACCATACAAGAGCCACGGCTCTTATTTGGTCAAACGAGTGGCTATTAATGAGACTATTTGAGATCTTTGAGCTTGGGCTACATTTATGCTTCTTCCTTTCGTGTGTTGACAAATAAAACAGTTTACATAAACATAATAAACTAACAAAACAGATCAAAATATATCATAAAGCCGTACACGAAGGAATACTTCGTTAAATGCGTCTCAAAGTTGCTTGAAAAAAACAAAAATGAGTACCGCCGGTGTTGCGTTAAAAAAGTTAGTCGTTAAAAAAGTTTATTAAATGTGAAATCTGCGCATGCGCAAAATCGTTAAAACTTTTTTAACGCCTAACGGCGTTAAAAAGGTTTGCCCGTTAAAAAAGTATTCAAAATGGTACCGTCAACCGAGGTAACTTTGGTTGCCGGGGTGACTTTGTTGACCGGGGTCAATTGTTGACCGGGGTCAATTGTTGATTTTTTTTTAAATTCCTAAAATTTAACAAAGATAACATGTTTTAATTTTGTTAGAGATACCAACAATATATATCGACTATTATATCAACAATTTTGGTATATCAACAGTTTTTGTGAATATAGCACAGTTACTTCGTAGACTACATTGAGTTTATTTTGGCATCTTTTGACACTTCTGATACATTTGAATTCTTAGCCGGTGAAAATGCCGAGGAAATATAAGCGAAAGCGTGGTTCAATAGCATATGCAACTTCATACAGTCAAGAAACGTTGTCCAATGCTATAAAAGAATGTTTAACTGGAAGAATAAGCGTGAGAAAGGCTAGTCGACAGTTCGGAATATACGCTTCCCATTTGCTTCAACCGCTGGACGTTGCTGTTTTCCGCCCGCTAAAGATAGAAACGCGCATCAAAGAATCAATACCAAAAAATCAGTTCCTCGGTCTTCTTGCTCTACTGCAACGTCAATTGAAAAGCGATAATTTGAGATCTGACTTCAAGGCTAGTGGAATATTTCTCTTCGATAAAGAGATGGTCATGAAGCGTTTGCCACAGGTTAACAAAGACATTGGAGGAGGTACCGGTAGTACTGTTAAGGAAGTATTCAATGAAGATATAGGTCTATTAGTGAAACATTGTGGACAGGATGGCAAAACAAATCGCACCAGAGGGAGAAAGATCACATCTGGCAAAGCGATAACACCGCAAGATCTGGTGAATACCACAACTCCTAGAATAACAGTAACACCAAGAATAACAAGAAAAGGGCAAGAGTTGAACAAGTGTCATCATCCTCAGATAACGATAATGACCTACTAGAAAATGACTTTTAATGACTTTTGCACAATAACAGGGAGCTAGTTGCAAAATTTTTTGTCCATTTAAATGTTCTTTTCATGTTTCTCTAAGTGTTTAAGGACTGATGATTTTTTAAAACTCCAAAAAGTGACCAATGTTACCCCATAGCAGGGGTATTATTGATCAAACATGATAGAAACCTGGGGTAACATTGGCCACTTTTCAGCATTTAAAAATAAATATTTGTAATAAAAAAATTAAAAAAATAAATATAGAGGCCTATAACCAAGACCTATAATGTTATTACCACAAGAGAAAACTGTAAAAAACTAATAAGATTCAGAGATGTTTAAGAAAAACTGCCAAAACTGACCAAAGTTACCCTGGCTAATGATACTCTTTAATTTGCGCAACCCTCAAATCCACAACAGAATATGCTTTGAAATTTTGATTAAGGCATTGGGAGGCATTCTTTTTTTTATTTTTGAGCAAAAGCTCTCAAAGAGAGTTTCAATTATTTTTTCCAGATTTTTTTTTCCCTGTAATTTTCTAATTCTACAAAGTTATACAATTTTCATGACATTTTTTTTTTCATTTGACCTCCTCATAGTATCAAAGCTTTTAAACTCCTAAATAAATTATATTTCATGAAAAAATAGAACATAGATACTCACTTCTAAAAGAATTATACTATACTTATTATAGTAATATATACAAAATCAAATATTTTTAAATTCTCATATTATAGTTCAGAAATATTAACATTTCACCATGAGCTCCTGTTAAGCTATATCTCTTTGCAGTATATACATTTCCACCTATACTAAAAAGCCTTTCACTCTCCCCAGAAGACAGTGGGCAGCTTAAATACTTTAAAGCAAGCTTTGCTAATAGTCTCATTTTGGTTTTCTGTGATTTCCACCACAACAAAAGATTGCTTTCTTTGTCAATAAGGTCTTCATTTGAGTAGTGTTGAACTTTGTTTAATAAAGTTTCATTTGAAATTAAAGTTTGTGGTTGACTGATTTGTTTAGAATTAAATCCTACAAGTTCTTCAAAGCAATTGTCAAAACCCATTTCTACTATATCTTTCTATTCCATTAGTACTGTACCATTATTTTCATATTCTGAGTCAATATTTTCAATGTCACAAGCTGCAGACCGATCATTTTCAGTAACTTTGATGTTTTTTATATTTTCATGGGTTTTAATAAGCTGAATGGTTATGTTCTCAGTACTTTTTTTAGCAGCTAAAAAGGTGTTTTCATTTTTGAACATTTTTAATTTGAATCTGGGATCAAGAAATATTGACAAGATGATGTTATAGTTATCAGTATATTGTTTGAAACTATTCTCCATTGAATTAGTTGTCATCAATTAAAGCTTTATTAATGAAATGTTTCAAAAACTGTATCTGTGGTATAATATCTGAGACAATAGAATTTCTTTCACTCAAGCGAACTCTTGTTTTGTGGAAATCTTTTAGCAAAACACAAAACTGTCCAATAATCATCCATTTGTTTGCATTTAATAAAGGAAGCTTACCATTTTCAAGTGCATATTTGGTTAGAGGTTTCCTTTGATCATAAATTAGTTCTAACATATGACAGGTACTATTCCACCTTGTTGGAACATTTTGAATAAGTTTGTGCTTAGGAACATTGTTTGCTTCTTGAAGAGCTTTAAGTTTAGGGCAGGCTTGGGGAGAATGGCTAAAATGCCCAACAATTGAATGCCAGTTTGCAATGACATTCTTGACAACTGTTTGTTCAAAAATACACTCATTAATTACTAGTTGCAGTGTGTGTAAAAACAAGCCATACTATCATATGGGCTATCTTTAATAGCCTTAACAATATTTGTACCATTATCTCTAGCTATTAAATGAATTTTTGAAGGTGATATTTTAAATTCAGCCATAATATCTTCAATCAATTCAGCAATATTTGCTGCTGTATGCCTCTCAGGAAAAGGAGCTACTCTAAGTACAACAGTTTTCTGATTAAATGTATTGTCTAAACAGTGACCTGTCAGGATAATGAAGCTTTCATTTGAACTACTGGTCCATATATCAGTAGTAAAGCTTATGAATTCAGCAACTAAGTAAACATGGACAGCCATTTTTAACATAAAGTATAAAATAATTTCAGCAACTGAGTAAACATGGACAGCCATTTTTAATATAAAGTATACACTAATTTTTATTATTTTACATACCCTAATGAAAAATGCAACTTTTTTAACGTCTAATTTCATTCCCTAACGAACACTCCTTTGACCATACTGCGCATGCGTAACGCATGTGCAGAACTATTTGTAAACTTTTTTAACGACTAACTTTTTTAACGCAACACCGGTATAAAATATTTACTTCTACTAACCTTGACAAAAATAAGATTTCTACAAAATCAAGACTAATAGAAAAATTTACAAAATCTCAAATAAAACATAGATATATCAAAGAAACACGAAATAATATTAATCAACTAGGTAAATGTCCCGCCAAGTAAATAAATGTAACAAAAGCTGACCCAAATTTGGCTCTTAATAAGACCCGGCCATTATTAGGTCATTTTGCCCTATCCAAGGAGGTTTAATACACAGGAGACGGCACGGTATATACTATGCCTGCCGGGTTGTAGCAATATTCAAATTGAAAAATATATGCAATATTTTCTAAATATATATTCAATCTTTTTCAAATATATTCAATCTTTTTCAAATATATATTCAATCTTTTTCAAATATGTTCAATCTTTTTCAAATATATATTCAATCTTTTTCAAATATATTCAATCTTTTTCAAATATATTCAATCTTTTTCAAATATATTCAATCTTTTTCAAATATATTCAATCTTTTTCAAATATATTCAATATTCCTGGGATAAAGCAATTTACGCGCGTAAATAGAAGGATAATAACTACAATTAATGGCAAACAAAAAAATTAAACACAAACAAAAACAATGGCGACCGAAATCATTGAAAAAGACATGGGTGCAGATCTATATAAAAATTTAATATTTTTTCTAGATGAAGTTGAATCTTTTATTGGAAAAACCACTTGTGGTGATTATTTGCCGTTATTATTACAGCATATTGATTTAATCGATCAACTTATTCCAGTATTGAACAGTTTTAATGAAGAGTTTATTGGTGATTTAAACAACAAAGAAAGAATAGAAAGTATATTATATATATTTTTGGAGATCCGGAAAATGCTTTCCCTTTATTATCATGAAAAATCTTCAAAATACTGCAGTATCAATATTAATGTGTTATATAGTAAAACCCCTGGAAGGCCAAAGTACGAAATTCCAAAAAATGTTCTAAAAGAATTTAAGTGTTTGGGTTTTTCTTGGAATGTTGCATCGAAGGTTTTAGGTGTTTCACGTTGGACAGTTCATCGCAGAGTAAATAAACTTAATTTAAACAAAACAGGTCGTTTTAGCAACATCAATGACCACGAAATAGACAGAATTATAGCTGAATACATATCTCGTCACGGTGTAGCAACAGGGGAACCATTATTATCTGGTTATTTTAGATCAAAAGGTTACCATATACAAAGAAGAAGAATCCGCTCTAGTTTAAACAGAGTGGATCATAGGAATACTGCATTGCGATGGGGAGCATTGGTTAGAAGGCGATCTTATTATGTACCATGGCCAAATTCTTTATGGCATATAGATGGACATCACTCTCTAATTCGTTGGAAATTCGTAATACATGGGTGCATTGATGGTAAATCAAGGAAAGTAATGTTTTTGGAAGCCAATACAAATAATTTAGCAAAAACGGTGTTAAATCTTTTTTTAAATGCGACAAGCGAGTTTTCAACGCCTTCAAGAATAAGAGTAGACTTTGGGGTAGAAAATGTTCTTATATGTGATGAAATGATTGCAAGAAGAGGTCATGGCAGAGGGAGTTTTTTAGCTGGATCTTCCACAAGAAATCAAAGAATAGAGAGGTTATGGAGAGATGTGTTTCGATGCGTCGTGTTACCTTTTTATTACACTTTTTATGCTATGGAACAGAGCGGCATTTTAGATATTGAAAATCCAATTCACATGTTCACACTGCATATAGTTTATTTAGAAAGAATAAATCTTTCCTTGAAAGAGTTTAAACTTATGTACAACGACCATCGTTTATCTACAGAAGAAAATTGGACTCCCAATCAAATATGGACTATGGGAATGATAAATATTGACAATCCTATGTCAAGAGATGAAACTGAAAATGATATTGTGAGGAGGGAAAATGATAAAATTGAAAAACATTATCTTTAAGTTTTACCCGACTCAAGCTAATAACATTGGAAGGAAGAAAAGAGTGAGTCAACCAAGAAAAGACGTACATACAGAGACTTATTCATCATGTCGTATAAATAAAACACGAGAAAACTAATGAAGCAAAAAAAAAATAAAAAATAACCATTAAGAAAAGACGTACATACAGAGACCTATTTACCTGTCAAGTAAACTAATGAACTATAAAAGCTCAAAAAAGAAAGAATCTGGCAGAGAGTGTGTTTTTTTGGGAAGACAGTTTTTAAAGAGAGCTTTTATTGGGAGAGTTAAGAGAAGAAGAATTAGAGTTTTTAAGTGAAGTCTTTGGAAGAAGAGAAAGAGTTTTTGAAGAAGAGATTTAAAAGAGAATTTTAAGAGAAAGAGTTTTAAGAGATTTAAAAGAGGAATTTATGAGAAAAAGAGTTTTGAAGATTTAATAAGAAATTTATGAAAAGAATTTATGGAAAATTTAACAAGAAACTTATGAGAAGAATTAAAGGAGAATTTAAAAGAGAACTTTATGAGGAAAGTTGGTAAGAAAATATTTGAGTAACTTTCAATATGCGTTATTATGAGAATTAATGTATTGTTATATGTACAAGTTAATATTAAGAGAACATATATATTGATGAGAAATATTTGAGAATATTTATTAAGAAAAATAAGTAAGAGAAGAAGAACCAGTAGTAAGTACTTTTGTTTGCATTTAGATTATTAATATTATTGTTGTTATTACTATATGCGTAAAATATTGTTATTGAAAAGTTTGATGCTTTACTGCGCACCTTAGCATATCCGCGCCACTAGATTTACGTCACACAAATATAAGAGTGCTTACCGTTACACATCAATAGAACATTTGTTGAGTTTTGTATTATAGAATATACTGAGGACGGCGAATGTAAGTTAAGCCTTTTCGATTAGACCTTGCCCATTCCTTACCAAACTATTCTCAAACCTAGCCCTTTCCTAACCAAATACTCCCCAGACCATCAACCTAGTTCCCAACCTCCATATACCTAATCAACACACACTAAACCCAAACCAAACCCTTCCCCCTTCCCTTTACTCTTTCCCCCAAACTTTAAAATAAATAAAAAAAGAAATAAGAAACAATAATTTTCAAAAATAATATAACGAAAAGCAACCGCCCTCACAATATAAATGATTTTAATATCTATGGAGTAGATGTTGACGGCCCTTTATCTCACGATTTAAACAATGTTGTTGTTAACTCAGTTTGTATTCCGAATAGAATTGATATTGAAGCATTCGTCAGAAATTCAATAGATATGTCTAAAGAATCCACTGAAATGGCAATCGACATTTACATAGAAGCCTTTGCACTTGTGGTGGAAAAATTTGAATCTTATTTATAATTTCAGATGAATTTAACTTCTTGTTCTATTTTATTTTGTATTAGCTGCTTGTTAATGTGTACAGAATAGTTTCTACTGAATAGAATCCTTTGTATCTATACTCTCGAGTCCAGAAAACAAGTGGGGTGGGAATAAACGGCACAGTGGAAATGGGGGGGGGGGGTTGTTTATTAAGGACTCGAGAGTACTATATTTTTTTACTTCCATGTAATTCGTTTTGAGCCTATATTCAAATCAAGCAATATATTCATTTGCTGCTAAATGGAAATTATCTATAATAGGGTTACTTTTTAAATTTTTGCATTCGTTCTAGACGGTCTCTTAATATTTTTAGAGGGTAAACCAGAGACTTGGAAAAAAAAAGATTAGCGTTTCTCTCAAATATTATATATTACTTGGTAAGACTTCATATATGAACATGTAAAAATATCATCAAACATATTGCAAAATCATATTGTTCCAAAAAAGTTATTAGTAAATGCCATGTCATAAACATCAAAAAGGTCGTTATTAGCTGGAAGCTTGCATAACAGCGAGCCACGCGGCAAAACTAAACAATTAGAGAAAGTATGTGCAGTTGGTATATACATATATGCTTCATGTGTCTTCTGATCCTATAAATGAACAAGAATAAAAATATTATTATAACTTGCAACACTTAAGAATGTCTAGTTTTATTATTTTTATTTAAAAAAACAATTTTTTATGAAAATAACCTTCAAATATTTTTTGAAAAATTACATCATAAATCCAAGCATGGAGTTTTTTTACACACATTTTTGCATATTTATTAAAAAAATTTCAAGATCTTGCAAATTATTCTTGTTTATGTTTTTAGCTTATTATAGAAATCACACTAATTAAAGTAAACTGGGGTGGTTTTGTCCCACTTTGCACCTAAATTATCCTAGGTACAATAGCTGGTGGCCAATTAAAAATTGGCCACAATTGGTCTACAATTAAATTGGATACAATTAAAAAAAAGCTCACTGTACCTATGGCCAATTTTTTTCAAACCCCTCTATATGGCGGAACTTTTTTATTTAAGTCAATATACTTATATCAATAGAAAGTAATTGGTATATACATTTGATCATATCAGTTTTACAATTTTTAGACAAGTGCGGAGCATTAAACTTTGACGTTGAAAATACGTGGCCCTAGGTACACGAACTTCCCCTACACTTTAAAAATTCCAGGGCTTTTCCAGGATTTTTGAGAAAAAAAAAGAAAAATCCCAGGACTTTCTAGGATACTAGTCCCGGACATTGCAGGACTGTGGGAACACTGTTATGGTAGAGAATATAAACATTTTAAAACAAAATATATATTGTGAAACAAAGTCATGCAGAAACATGCAGGGCCAAAGTTGCCCTTTTTTACGTTTTTTAATTTTGCAAGTTTTGTATTATGAAGAAATCTAAAAACCATAAACTATGAAGAACCATCCAAACCACTTCATAGTGACACTTAAAAACCATTATAGAAAAGTTAAAGCAACATTTTTACAATTAAATGCCCTTCCTGATGTTAACATGAATCAGGTTGTACTAGATTACATATTACCAGTAGCTGGATAACATGACTTGACAGACTATAAAAATAATATTTTAATAATATACATCTTTCAAATTATAATTTAGTTTCCGATAACAAACTAAATTTGAATGAAATAAATTATTCCGATATTTATTTTGAGTATGAGCAAAATCTTTCAGTTAAATACTACTATTTTATTAAATATAATAGATCTTTTACTTTTTCATCAGCTTCAATAGTAGGAATAAATTCAACAGACGGTTGCAATGCAAACCCAAGTAGAGGCTCTTCTGAAGCTCCAGTGACGAAAGAAAGAATATTTGCCAATGAAACACACTCTCTTCTACCACTGGCAACCTAAATAATATATTACATGTAACATCTAAAACATCACAGTGATCACTGTTTTACATTTAAAAAAAACTTACCTCTCTGACATATTTCACAAACATAGAATAAATCTCTTTTTCTTTAACTAAAGCTGTTGACCCTTCTGATGAAAATTTTGGCTTCAATAATTTTAAAAGCATTTTTGCTGTGAATTGTACTTTTGAAGGTCTTAATAATTCAAGTAATTGTGGAAACTCTTTGAAAAACCTTATCAAATTAAACTTGTTTAAACCTTTTTTTATATTAGATATACAAATATCTGCTGTATTTTCGGTGATCTTAATAATGATGCTGTCTGGTAAATATGTTGGTAGCTGCCCTCCTTGAAAGAGTGCAATACCAATTAACAAACCTACAAAGTAATATTCCTCAGCAAAGAGTTCTCTCAAACCACTATCAAATAATCTCTCTTTAATCATTCTATTGCATTCTCGTATCCACTCTCTCCTTGGACCACCATAATCCTTAGCTAGTTCTCCCATAAAAGTCAACTTCAAATGTAATTAAAAAATTTTCAACGGATTCTAATTCAGCAAATGTTGACATTAAAATATTTTGTCGATCGATACAAATAAAGTTTGTCTCAGAATCTTTATCCGTGTTTTCATCAATGTTTTCTATATCTTGAACTCTGCCCTTGATCATTGTTTTTTGAAGAAACCTTAAAATTTCTATTGGATCCTGAAGATTATTTTCTTTAATTTCCTTAATTTTTTGGTTTTCAAAATCAATTTCAATATATATATTTTTATCAACTGAACCTTTTGCTACAAATGAAGCTGATGTAAGTTCTTTTATTTCCTGTATATCAACTTCATTAACATCTTCTTGATCTGTTAGTTGTGAACTTTTTGATACAAATGAAGCTGATGGAATTTCAATAACTTCCGTTGGAATGATCATTTGATGATCATTGCATCGTTCTTTTAGCTGTAAATATAAAAGCCCTTGTCCAGCTAGTTTTTTTACAACCTCATATGAGTAATCAATATTTGAGCATTTATTTAATTTTGATATTTTTTTTTCGTGATACTTTAACAAAATCGAATTCATCTGAACCCAGCAAAGGAAATTTTTCATGCAACGACTCCTTTATTTTCTCTCTTATTATTTGTTCACTATCGAATTCATTGATAATCAAAATTCCATTTGCAATTACAGAATCCCATTTTAGGAATTGTTCTTCATCATTTTCTGTAGATGAAATTAGTGCAAATTCTAATGTTTTTGTCATTTTCTTTGATTTATTTTGATTGCCTATGTGGTTGCCTATATTGCTACTGTATGGTGCTGACGACCTTAATCTATCGTTTCTAATAAGGCGCCTAAAAATACCCGATGAACCACTTTCATTGAGCATTCCTCTAGCTCTTTGTAATGTGGAGGTATAGGTATAACTGCTTTTTATAACTACACGCTTTTTCTAATAATATTATTAAAGTATTTTTAAATGTTGACAATGTTTTGTTCAACCAAAAGCCGATTGGCCGCGTTCTCCCCAGGAATATTGAATATATTTGAAAAAGATTGAATATATTTGAAAAAGATTGAATATATTTGAAAAAGATTGAATATATTTGAAAAAGATTGAATATATTTGAAAAAGATTGAATATATTTGAAAAAGATTGAATATATATTTGAAAAAGATTGAACATATTTGAAAAAGATTGAATATATATTTGAAAAAGATTGAATATATTTGAAAAAGATTGAATATATATTTGAAAAAGATTGAACATATTTGAAAAAGATTGAATATATATTTGAAAAAGATTGAATATATTTGAAAAAGATTGAATATATATTTAGAAAATATTGCATATATTTTTCAATTTGAATATTGATACAATCCGGCAGGCATAATATACGTTATATGAAACGCGCTGAAGCCAGTTTTGAAAGTTAGCCGCCATCTTGGTTGACCCAAAACATTTTTATATTTTGCGCAGAACTATGGAGAAAACACAGATGAAACGAAATCAAAGCATTGCAACAAGTCAATAAATAATTCGCCAGTTACACTTTCGAGGTTATATTATGTTACAATGAATTGTTTGCTAACTGATTATCTGGTTCAGCTTATTCCAAAAAATATGGAATACTGAAACAGGCATTCAGATAGTCGTATGTCAACACAAAATTAGCAGACACCATGTTTTACACAGTATGAACGTTTCTTGTGGTAATAAAAACAAGCGTTTGTGAATTGATATACTGACTGCAAAATTGCATGGCACCTTACATTTGACAAGTATAATGAATAATTGCTGTTGTGTTCTACATTGATTCTGAACAACTTTTCACACAAAATGCAAATGTCATGATCATCTTTTGAGGAAAATATTAATAATCCACCTTTTGTTTTCAAGTTAATGCATATTGTTCTTGTTTGCTACTTGTATTTAGCGCTGAAATACATGTTTCACAGTGTAGCGAATTCCCAGAATTTCCCCTAAATACAGCAAATCCTGCAATACAAGCCACAATACTATGTGAAGATGTAGACAAACAACTAGCATCAGGAACTAAAAAATAATCATGATCAGTAACAGAGTTTTTTAGTAGTTCAATAATCCTATTTCTGCTAGTAGAGTTATTCAAAACACTAACAGAAGGAACATCAATGTTTTCAATGTTTTGGTATTTACTAGAAGTAGTCAAAATAGGTACAATTTGCAATGGCAAACAGTTTCCACGAAGAATATCTTGAATATCATTATGCACCAGCAATTTTTTATATGTTCCAATAAACTGTTTTGCTGAAGGGTATTTATTACAACCCAATAAACCTCTTATTTTTCCAAGAAAAAATTACTGTACCTATGAAAAGTAATGCCACCAGCACAATCTCTTGAAGTACACCCATAGCAGTGCTGGGCAAAATACTTTTTAAAAGTATTTGAAATAAAAATAAAATAGTCTACCTAAAAAGTATTTGAAATGAAAATAAAAATAAAATACAAGGAAAGTATTTCAAATAAAAATACATTATAAAACTATTTTAAATACAAAATACAAAATACTGGAATTGTAACGACTCGAATCGTACATCACAACTTTATTGACATAATTTAACCTTTAAATCAACATTTATTGGCCTTTAAAAGTAACAGTTTTTCGAATGTTGCATCACTAAGACAGTTCCTTCGTGGCGTCTGAATTTGTCCAGCGGTGCTAAATAACCGCTCAACAGGTGCGGATGAAGGTAAGGTCGTATTGTACCTCACAAATACGTGTTTTATAACTTCATATTTTGCCAAGGTTTTAAAATCCGTACCAGAGTCGCTTAAGTACGATAAACATTCGTTGTTGACTTTTGTTTGATCTGCAATGTTAATTTCACTAAACGAGAAAAAATCATCACTCATACCATTGCCACCAGCTGATTGAGTACCTGGAAGTGGGTCAGGGTCAGAAATAGTATTAGCTCTGTCCAACAACTGTTGTTGCTGAGACTTAGCTGCACGAACGAAGAGATCACGACAGAAATCTTTTTTATCACCCGGAACCCATCTCATTTTGAAGTAGGGATGCGATACTGCTGCAACTATCCTGCTGGCATTATGTTCAGAAAATGATAGATGAACCTCAAATCTTGTTTTCAAGCTTGTAAGCATAGATTCTGCAAATTTCTTAGCATGCTTCAGTGATTTCTGCTGCAGGTCCTGCAACTTCTGCTATACGGTGTGCAGCGTCGGAAATACATCGCCAAAGTACACATTGTCACCTTGTAACCTGTCAATGGCAACAGCAATAGGAGCCATTATCATTACATACTCTTCTAGACATTCTAACTCCTTCTTTTTGAACTTTGGCAACTTCAAAATGTCGCATATTTCTCTAAGCTTATCTTGCAACTGGAGAATGCATTTCAATGCATCATACCGGGAGTTCTATCGTGTAGGGACTGGTATCAGTATTGCCCTTGCGATGATTTTTTTCACAGCATCCGATGCTTTGGAACTTCTATGAAGCAAATTCCAAATGCTGGTACACTTGGCCAATTCAGCTCGATAAAGACGTTTGAAATTAGCATCAGAATCACATGCTTTATCTGCATCAGTAGTTGATGTGAGGCTGAGAGAGTGACTATTGCAAGCTTCATGGTGAAGCAGAACAACTTCAGTATCATCATCCGTGTCTTTGCTAACTGGTAAATTTAGGACTGCAGTCATGTCCGCTATTTCAACATCATTGTCGGAATTTTCTGCTTCATCATCATCACCAGTTCCTGTTTCCTGAATTTGTTCTTCAGCAGTTGCAGAGATCCCTGAACCAGATGCAGTACTGCTAGTATTTACAAAATATTCTCGGAAGGCTTTGTTGAAGTTAGAGGCATTATCTGTTACTGTTGCTGTAATTTTTTCCACGTGTAACCCATAATCATTATGAATTTTTGAGATCATTGCAGCCACTGAGTCGTAAGTATGACTTCCAACAAAACGTTGACAGGAAAGAGCAACAGATATGCGTGATACTGAGCATTCAGTACTAATACCAATATAGTGAGCTGTCGTTCCTAAGTAGCTCTTTTGGTTCACTGACCAAATGTCAGCTGTTGTACAAACAAATGGTACTTTACTGAAGACTGTTCTTTTATCATCACGCATTTTTTGCAAACGGGCGTTTAATCGCTTGCCTAATGTTTTGCGACAAGGTATACTGACATTGCGATTGAGTCCGTGGATCAAATTTTTGAACGCCGGGTTTTCCACAGTAATCAAGGGGCGCATTTCCTGCACAACGTAGTCAGCAATAAGCTTGTCAACTTCATCCTGTGAAATGGATGTTTGATTTCGAGGCATAATATGCATTTGTTTCAACTTCTTAGAAGCAGGACCAGATTCGACAGAAGGTCCACCTTCAACTCCAGATTCCATCTCAGCTACCGAGCGCTTACGCTGTTTTGCAACTGAAACTTTGTGCTGCTTGTATTCCTCGATTCGCTTTTTGCCATGAGCATTCTGCAACAACAACAACAACAGTCAATCAACCGAGATTATTACATTTATTTGTGTTATGTTATAGCATTAGCGTTTGTCTGTGTTGCTTTATGTGTTTATCGTTTTTACTGTTTAGTGCGCAATATAATATAGTGTTTTTGTAGTTATATACATACCTGAAGATGTTGAGTAAAATTAGAAGTTGCTTTCAGTGAACCACTGTAGGTTTTTTTGCCAACACATAACATACACTGTGCAATAATTTTAACATCCCCTGTAGTTTTACTTTTAGATATAATTTTGAAAAATTTTCCATCAAGTATGGCAGGGACGGCTTTTTCACTCTCAGCATTTTCATTTTCTACAATTTCAGTCGTTTCCCTCTCTTCCGCCATTTTGAATTTTTGGTAGATTGGTTCCCTCTAATATAGTAATTAAATAACAAATTACCATTACCAAGGGTGGTCCGAGGCAGCTCAATCCAGCCAAAGAACTTTTTGTAGTTGCGTCATTGTGTAATTCATTGTGCACAATGAATATGTAGTTCAATGACTATATATGGCTCTTTGTGCATAATTCATTGCGCACAATGAATTAAGAAATGATATTTAAATTGTAAAAGCGAATGAACATCAGGATGAAATACATAACATATATAGAATGTAGTCGTCTTAATATTACACTTATGGAAACCAAGTTTTTAATTAATTTGCTGTTGGTGGAAAATTTTGTATTTTGTGTTTTAAACAAAATAAAAAATAGTCTTGAAAAGTATTTGAAATAAAATTGAAAATACTAATGAATAAAAGCATTTCAAATAAAAATAAAACAAAAGTATTTTAAATAGTATTTTAAATACTTTCATTTAAAATACTTTTTAAAATACTCAACACTGACCCATAGGCAGAACAAGATACCAGTGCTTAGTTTGCAAGTACTTTTCAGCATACCAGTACCTGGTATGCTGAAAAGTACTTGCAAACCAGGAAATAGCTTACAAATTTGAAATTTAACACAAAATAGGATATAGCTTACAAATTTGAAATTTAACACAAGATTTTGTGTTAAATTCCAAATTTGTAAGCTATTTCCTTTTGAATAACTTAGGGTAGTAAAAGACATGCATTTAAAAACACTGTCAATTTTGGAAGGGGGATTTCAGAAAAATCACTTAATAGTTTTTTATTGAAATAAATATATTATATGTGAGTTTTTTTTTGCAATAAATATACTACATATGATTTTTTATTTATAACTTTGTCATTATTTTAGATCAGTAGTAAAAATTTGTCGTTTGTTTGATATCTTTATTGCTGTGTTTATAACCTCACCAATATCAAAATATGAATTTATCAACTTTCATTTTTATACTTTGCAGAAAACTTTGGAAAACTTTCTCTCTGTATCAACCATTTACATAACATTAAAATATAATGCCACCAGTACAATCTCTTGAAGTACACCCATAAGCAGAACAAGATGGCATGTCAATTTAAATCTGTTTATCAATATTTATCATTTTATTATTATTCAGTATAAATCATATAAAGCTAAATAAAAATCTTATATACATGTATATATATACTCGTTTCAACTCACAAACATACGGTTTTCTTTTCACAAGAATCTTTCGTGTATCTGAAATAGTCTCTGTTGGAAGCATGTTGAAATACAGCTATCTGAATGTTTTTTTCAGTATTCCGAATGTTATTGAAATGAACTGAAGAAGACTATCAGTTAGCAAATAATTCTTTACATGATAGTATAAGTTACCAAGCATAAACTGACCAATTATTCAATCTTTTGATTGCAATCATTGCAATATTTTGATTTGGTTTAACAAAGTTTTAAATAAAATCCTAAGTTCCGCGAAATTCTTTTGGGTCAACCAAGATGGCGGCCAAATTTCAAAACTGGCTTCAAAAAAGTCACGTTATGCCGTCTCCTGTGTATTAAACCTCCTTGGCTATATCCGACGTGCGAAATAAAAGTTAAAAATGCATGTTTTTGCCCGATTTAAAAATGGCTTCCACGGCTTCACTTTTCGGATCGAAGTTAGACATCTAGTATATATAATATATCATTGCCAATGATATATTAAAAATAACTAGATGTCTAACATCCGCGTATTTTTTGAAGCAAAAATCGGCCATTATGGGGGGCAAATTTAACAAATCAAAAGCTTCGTATTTGTTTTGTTTTGATAAATAGCGTAAAGATTTTGCCCTCCATAATGGCCGATTTTTGCTTCACTTTTTCTTATACCGATTTACGGCAGTTTATTACAGACATCTAGTTATTCTTAATATATCATTGATCATTGCTGAGATCTCACTTGTTTAGAGTGGGATCCCACCAACGTGAGACAGTTTTCTTTTTAATACGCATGCGTTTTTTTTTTAAAATAAAATTTAAAAATATCTGACCAAAGTGAAATGCTCGAATTTAATTATAAAGAAAATAATGAAACAAAGTTTGTGAAAGTTTAAGCAATCATTCTGACGAATTTGTAATACAAGAATTAAATTCTCAAGAAAATAAAAAAGCGAATGATGTCTTTGGAAGTTTAAGCAAACATTCTGACGAATATAAAACTAAAAAAGTATCTGGAAGTTTAAACAAGCAATTTAAATGGAGTGCAAAAATGGTAGAAGATTTAATAGAGTCTATACAGGCATATAAATCCTCTATGATGTTTAAAAATTTAGACTTTGACGCTGATAAACAAGCACAGTATTGTTATATCAGAAAAGATATGGCAAATAAATATGTCGATGAAAACTTTTTTGGTTCAGGATCAGACATTCCAAATTTACCTTTAAATTTTAAACAGCTATCTAGTCAAGACCAGGCCCTCCTTAAAACAGAGTTTTGTCGAAAAAAAAAAGTTAATTTCTAGAGGAAAAAAAAGAATCCAGGAAAAAACAAAAGAAATTAGACAAGCATTCTCTAAAGCTGTAGTGTCTGGGTCAAGGAGTGGCAGTGGGAAAATTGTCTTTGAACACTATGATAATCTTGTCTCGATATGGGGTGGTTCAGCTAATAGTAAGCCCTTACCATTTAATATTTCAAGTAGTGAAAAAATAACTTTAAATAATGATGAAAATGTAATCAGTTATCACGATATTTCAGACTGTAGCGATAATGAAAATGAATTAAAACAAAAAAAAAAAGAAAAACATCTGTCATTCCAAAACTTATTGACAATAAAAGAAAAATGCTTGAAAAAAATCTTTCAGCAGCACAGAGAGATAAACTTTTTTTAAATGAAATGAAAAGTGATGGAGAGCTTCGCAAAGATCTAACTAAAGCCATAAAAGAATCCAATGAATCTTTTTCTGATTGCATAAAAGACATTAGTAAATCAATTAGTGATCTAAGCAAGGGTTTGTGTTCCTCTATGGAATTACTTTCCAGGACACTGATCTCTCAACAACAAACGTCTGCTGTTCAAACTCTTACACCTCAGCATTTTATTTATCAAAACAATAGAGCTTTTCAACCTATTTGGATTCAGAAAAATGAAAGCCACGAAAAGTCAATTGACGATAGAAATACACAAGCTTAACAAGTTGTTATTTATGAACTTTATTAGACATGTAAGCATTTATGTTATTAAAAAGTCTTAAGTCATGGATATATTTTTTAGTGACTAAAAATCTTTAAAAAACTCTTTTAAAAATATTTATAAATAAAGTTGTAAAAAGCTTATAATTAAAATTCACTGTTTTATTACAATAATAATTTTTTTTTTAAGCATGTTCAACTTGTCCAACAAAAAATCATAATAAAACTGGACCAAAAATATTAAAACTTTTTATTTTATTAAAAGATGAGTATTGTTTTTTGTTATATTTGATTTTATTCTGTGTAAAGAGTTTGCTTTTGAACATAATTTTCATTAATGTACTCAGTTAATGCTTTTCGAATAACTTCACCTTCACCGTCAATACAAGAAAAAATTGGATCTGGTAAATTTCTAAAATTTCTTTCACTTTCATTTGTTACCTCAACTTGTATTTTTACTAACTCTTCATCAATACAAATATTGTGTCGTTCACAAAAGTTATGTAAAATAAAACATGCATAAATTAATGTTGGAATTTTTTCAAGTTTTAAATCCATTTTTTTGATCAAAATTTTCCAACGTGCTTTAAGGTGACCAAAAGCACATTCTATAGGGTTGCATGCAGTCCTCAACATACTGTTAAAAATGACTTCTTCATTTTTCTTGCATGTACTATATTCTTTCATACAATGTGGAAGTAGTGGATATGCAGGATCTCCAATTAGGTAGCATGGAAATTTTATTTTGCTCTTAGTAATAGTTTGAAAGGTTCCTGGAAGTCTTGAACATCTCAAATTAGTATTAATAGAAGAATTTGAAAAGACTTTAGCGTCATGCACACTACCAGGCCACATACATTCAACATCCAAAAAGCTGCCTTTGTAATCACAAACTGCTTGAATCTGTAATGAATAGTATTGTTTGTAACAAAAATAATCCTGAGAATGATTAGTTGGACAAACAATGGGAATGTGAGTTCCATCAATACAACCAAAGGCTTGAGTCATTCCAAATTTTGACTCAAACTCTGATATTTTTTCTCTCATTTGCTGTTTGTTTTTTGGTAAATAAACAAACCTTGGTCCTAAATACTTTACTATAGCATTACAAACTTCAAAAATGATTGCTGAAGTAGTACAAACTGCAATTCCAAAAGTGTTTGCTGTCATGTTCAATGTACCACTATCTTTTAAATAGTATAGCGTTATAGCAACTTTTTTATCTGGTGTGATTGCTCTTATATTTGGTGAGTAAGAATTTGGAGATATATAAGGTTCAAGAAGGGAGACAAGTTCAAAAAAAGAATTTTTATCTAATCGAAAGTTTTTTTTATAACATTCTTCAGGTTTAATGTTTAATATGAGATTTTGCCACCACAAATCGGTGGGTCCAAAATAGAACCAGCAGCTTCTTTTTTTCCTGTTTTTTTTTTAGTTAACTTTAATCTTCTTATTATACGACGCCTAGAATTCAATAAATCAAGAATTATCAACTGATTAAAATCCCTTTTCTTTTTAATAGCCATTGTAAATTGTAAAAGATGAATTTGAATGTTAATAGCTTGTATATTGATCATTTTTAAAGTTGTAAAGGTAAGAATTTGTTTATGTAACGGTAAGGAATCCATTTTTCAGCTTTTAATTTTTTTAACTGGGCACGTAAACAAATATTTCATCCCGTTTTAGCGGGCTAGAAAAAATCCATATAAACTTAATAACAATATAGAGATAAAACAATCGAGGTCGATGTGTTTCGAAGTCGAAGTCGAAGCTTCGACGTCGCAAAAAGTCGTGTGTGAACGTGTTTCGAAATCGTTAAAAGTTGTATAAAATTTATTTAAACGGTTTTCAAAATCGTATTACTTCGAATAAAATATATTTTCGCCGTTTTCAAAACCGTAAAAAGTTGTATAAAATTTAATTTGACGGTTTTCAAAATCGTATTAGTTCAAATAAAGTATATTTTTGCGGTTTTCAAAATCGTAAAAAGTTGTGTAAATTCGAAAATGGTGTGTTTTAAAACTGTTTAAAATTTCTAACGGCTTTCAAATTCACTTCCAAAAATTTAACTGTCTTTGAAATCGTTTGAGTAAACAAAACGAGTGCATACAAAAAGTAAACAAACGAACGTCGCGTGACTTCGTTCAGGTTTTAAGCTCAATGACTTCAAGTTCAAGTTTAATGACTTCAACTTCAAGCTCTATTAGCAAAAATTTTAAAGTGAAGTGAACAGATAAGCCATGTTTTAAGCTGAACTTGTATGTGGCTGTACTAGTACTGTTATGCTCTTCCCTTCTATTCTCCTAGACTCCTACTCTATCCCTTAGGTTTGGAAAAAATCACAATCGATGAGAAGCTAACTATGTTCAGGTTCAAAGACATCGGTATAAAGTAAAGTGAAGTGATAACTGGTTTGGTATATGCTAGCAATCTCTGCCCTTCTATTTCTTAATAATAAAAATTTGAAGTATACACTACAGTAACATTACAGAAATACAGAATATACAAAAGATATGCTAAAACCCTTTCATTTAATAATCATTCTAGATTTCAAAAATCCAATTTCTTAAACATGTGAAAAAATTATTTGCATATTATCGATTACCTAATCTAAAATAATTCTAGCATGCTTCGCTAATAAAGAATATTTAGTTGTCCGCTTCCAATCTTGCATTCTCATTTTTTTGTGCAAGTTCCTGGCCTTGGGAGCCTAAATGATGTCTGTCTCACCTTTCCAGTTCAACAATACTGGAGTTTACATTTTTTCATCATGATCATCATCATCATCATCATCATGATCATCATGATGATGATGATGATGATCATCATCATCATGATGATGATGATCATCATCATCATCATTATGATCATGATCATGATGATCATCATCATCATCATCATCATCATCATCATCATCTCATCATCATCATCATCATCACCACCATCATCATTTTGATTTCTGTCTGGAGCAGATCTTGCTGCCATTTGCTCTTCCATGGGGTGGTATTCCCAAATTGGTACAAAGGAGTTTAACAGATCGAAGTTCTTGTTGATGAAGACCAACTTCTCAGTGGTTTTTGGAGACAACCTGCATCTCTTTTCATGAACCACCTGTCCAGCTTCACTAAAGGCCCGCTCACTTGAGGCACTTGAGGCTGGCAGGCAATAATACTCCCGTGCAAGTCCTGCCAAGATGGGCATCTCTTTGCGATCCCAGCCAACATTGACAGACGGGTACCGTACGGGGCCCATACGGGACTGCAACTGGGTCCCGTATGGGAAGACCAACGGTATCCCGCCGGATCTTGGCCGCGGTTTCCATATGGGGCCCATATGGGTATGCCCGCTGGGTATCCCATATGGGTCCCAGTCAAATCCCGTACTTTAAAACCATAAGGGGCCCATTTGGGTTTGCAACTGGGACCCATATGGGAAACCCATCGGGAACCCGCCGGATCTTGGCCGCGGTTTTCCTTTGGAACCCATATGGGTATGCCCGCTGGGTTACCCGTATAGTTCCCACAAAGTTTGCCAATTGCAAATCTTGAAAATCTACGTTTACAATTTACAGATAAAATAAAACTGTATATGATTTGACTGTTTGTTTCAAACAAAATAACAATTAAAATTACAATGTCAAAATTGAGAGAATTTTTAACCATTCTTTAATCGCGTATCATCTGATTTCACGGTTGTTTCGCGAATTGGAAGCTTTTCCATCATTTTATTCTCGTTTCGAAGCTTTTTCTTGTTTCAATATAAGCTGTAAAAAATAAAATTTAACTGTTAGTCTGAAATTTTATAGGTAACACACCTGGTTTTATTCATTTAATATATTATAAAACTCTCTACTCAACACTCTTCAGATAAAAAATTGTTGTGATAGTAAATGTATAACATTCCTTTAGTTACTGATAAATAAATTATAATTTTATATTGATATTGTATATATTTTTAAATAAATAAACATATATATATTTATATATAAATATATATATATATATATATAAATATATATATATATATATATATATATATATATATATATATATATATATATATATATATATATATATATATACACATACACACACACTATATATATATACAATAACCACAACGACGGGGGGTGGGGGTGGGTGTTTTTTCTCACTAAGAACTTAAAAAGTATTTTAGATTTTTTTGGTACTTCGGTCCCCCACTAAAATGTCATGCCATGGCCCATATATATATTTATAAATTAGTAAAAACACTTATCTACAAACAACATCATTCGACTGAAACACTTTTACTTAAACTAGCCAATGATATATTTGAACTTTTTTAGTTAACCATACCCAAAAAGTTAAAATTGGTAATTCATGTTCATCTAACCAAAATGTAAAATATGGAGCAGCCCAAGGAAATGCATTTGATTTGTTGATTCTGCAAAAAGTCTAGATGTGATACTCGACAATCAATTATCTTTAAAAACACAAATAAATAAGATTGTTAAAAACTGTTACAATATAATGAGAAAAATACCCAAAATAAAACAATTCTTATCCCATAAAGATCTGTGCACCATTGTATGGTCATTATTATTTTCACAACTACATTATTGTAACTCCCTCTACTTTGGAATTGATAAGATACTACAGTCTGTTCAGAATTGTGTAGCAAGACTGCTCAGAATTGTGCAGCAAAATTTAACACTAGAATACAAACTCAAGTAAATAACAAAGAATATAACAACTTGCATTGGCTAAAAATTAGAGAAATAGTATATTTCAAGGTCGTTTTAATAATGCAGAAATCTATTAAACAGGAAACACTAACGTCTTTATGCAATTTAATTCAATACTCTATGTCAGAAAGAACACTAAAAATAAAAGAAACAAAATACAATAATCATTTCAGCAATCAAGCATTATCTCAGTATGGTCTTAAACTTTGGAATATACTTCTAAATACCATCAGTATAAAAAAAAACACAACTATTTTTAATGAAAAACTAAAATCATATTTAATGGTGAATGGAGAACTCTTCCACCAGAAAACTCTTGATTATTAAAATTTCTAGCTTTGTTTAATTTGTTGTACAGCTGAGCAAGTGTTTTGCCAACTTCTGGCAAAACACAGTAGCTGTGGGTAAACCCATGTATTTATTATTTATTTATTCATATATATAAAAGCCTGTCTAACTTATCTCAATCTACAAAATCTAGAAAAAAGAAGGCAGTTAGGGGATATGATACAATAATTTAAACATTCAAGGGGGTTAAAGAAGTAAACTGGTTTCATATCAATGCACACCACATTCCCTTTTAGCACAAGAACCTGCAAGTAATGTTAAAGGCTCTAAATTATATACATATATATATATATATATATATATATATATATATATATATATATATATATATATATATATATATATATATATATATATATATATATATATATATATATATATATATATATATATATATATATATATATATATATATATAAACGAAGAAACAACAACTATGTATGGTACTTAAAGTTTCATACCTAGCGGCAATCATCAGCCATGAAATACATGGGTATTTACGTTTAGTAAACTTTGTATAACTTCGCTTTCTTTAATCTAAAATTGTTTAAATTCAAATAATTTTTAAAAAGTTCGTTTAACTTTGAACCGCCCCCCCCCCTCCCCCATATGGCATCGTATCCTCAAATTAAAATTTTTATGACTTTGTTTGTTCGATTGCATTAAGATTAGTAGAAGTATATTTAACTAGTTTTAAAGAAATTTATTTTATTTTATACTTAATAGCTATTACCTTTGCTGCTGCCTTCCAGAATTCAGTCTCACCATCATCTTCAAGAAACTCGTCGGTGATCTCATCTGAGACATTGATTGTACCTTGCTGGTTTGACATCCAGTCTGCTGTTGTAGGATGACTGGTTTTCAACTTGTCAAAAATCTCATCCCTGACACCATAAGCGTGCAGTTGTTGGCCTTTCAAGAAGGGGTGCAACAGGCAGCCTACAGCATAAGGCATGATGTCACATCCTCCTCTTGGGAATCGTTTCTCAAGTTCTACAATGAGCTCAACCATGAAAGGACCTACTCCAGTGACACTGTTCTTTCTTATTTCTTTGACCCTCAGAGAAGCACACCTATCCACAAGATGAACAATGGCTGTCAGTGCTCTATCCATTGTAATTTTCTTATCACTCGACATTGACTCAGAGATGACTCGGCATGTGGTCAGGAGTGGCAGAATGGTTGCAACCAGCTCAAATTGTTCATCCGTAGGAATGGGTGTGGTCCATTCCTTTTTGTCAGCCCGGAGAGCACACAGCACACTTTGAAGATGGTTGATGTCTAGGAGCATCATCTGAACAGAGTTCCATCTGGTTGCACAAGGAGCAGTGATTTTTCTGTAGGGTACTGAAACAAAAACTAAAATAAAATTTCGCAAAAAACTTCGCATGAAATCGTAAACTCTTAGAAAACTTTGTTTGAAATTAAAAAATATTTGTAAAAATTTGACATTAAGTTGTAAAACTTCGTATTCTTTTTGTCAAATTGTTCTATTTTGATAATTTTTTCATTTTTAAAATACTGTAATAAAGCTCTTTCCAATGATATATAACAATCTAATATTTGATCAATTAAAAAATTTCATGTAACATACCTACTATGGTCTAAAAGACTTCTTTTGGCTGCAGGGAGTGAATGCTCAGTAATAAAAACTTACAATAAAGCGAATTTTCATTTAAAAACCATAGTCAATCTAATGAAATCTCCTCTTAATGAAGAAATGCACAAATATATATGTGGTACAAACTAGTTCTAACTAGCTCATATGTACACTAATAAGGAACTGTCACATACCTCACCATAAAGTCTTGAGATTTGCTTGTCATTAAAGGTTCATCCTCAGTATAAATTCTCTTTCAGTTCTGTCACTTTAAAGCTCACAAAGAAATAAAACATAATCAAAACAGAAAACAAAAGTTAACAGACAGCTATCAGTCCTCTTGTACTGTGTACAAATGTTCTTATGGTGTTTCGAGTTACACATTGAATTCTTTTTGAATTATTGCTCTGATTTCATTTCTTTGCAGTTTTCCAACAAAATTTGGGGATTAGTTGATTATTCAACTAGCATTTGAGTTATAGTCATTTTTTGTTATTTTGTTTAAAACTCCACCAGAATAAACAACTATTGGCTGATTTTCAGCCTTGCCAATGTTTTTGCTTTTAATGTTTTTTTCTAATACCTGATAGATGTCTGTGGCACATTTAATAATCAGCTAAGGAAAAGGTTTGTTACAAAAGTAACAATACTTGTAATAAAATTCTCCTTTTTTTTGTTTTTCAGCATTGATTAATTTGAAATATTCAGCTTGAAGAGCTACATTTTCAAAATTATTCACAAGAAGATCTCAATTGTAAACTAAATTAAAAAGAAAAGTTTAAAAGAACTGTGAATAGTTAATCAAGTCATTTTTAAAATCAAAATAGGGGAATGCAAAAGTAAAATTCCAACATTAAAATTTCAACCTTGCTTCGTTGTTGACACGACGTCGTTTGTTTGCTGGGTTAACACTAATGCAATTTTAATACCAGTAATGATTATTGAAAAGAATTCATGTTTTTATCTTACACAGCTTTAATTACAGACATTTTTTTGGTTTGTAATTAAAGCTAAAAATGCTGTAACGATGATAACGATAAATTAGTATTGAGAGAACTTGTATTTATTGATGTTTATATATTTACATGTATATGTATACACACACATACACATATTATGTTATGATATACACACACATATTATGCTATGATAAATATGCTATAGTAATAATAGAAATAATGATAATAGTACAATAAATATAGTAATAATAAATAATAACAAGTAAATGATAATACAAGTGATATTAGTTACAAGAAAATAAATTAATAACTTTGAAACCTATAATAATGGATTTTTTACACATTTATTTTGATATTTTTATTTATTCATTTTACTATTATATTTTCCTAATTTATTTTTTATAGATTAATTTTTTCTTTTGAATTAGATAAACAGATGTACAATAATTTAAATATTGAAAAATTATGTGAGTGTGACAAATAAAGTGTCATGGACCAGAGCAGTTTGCTTTGAATATGCAAAGGATAGCTCATAAGAGAAATTTAAGCAAAATCTTCCATCAAACTGGGTAAATTGACAAATTATTTTGGGCTAATAGGAATGTGGAGTCATCGCTGAAAAAAATATCTAATCCAACTGATGATTGGTATTAGTTCAAACTGAAATACATAAAGCTAACTGGTAATTAAGGATTTATTATTATTAAATGATGTACTCTTTTAACATAATGACTTTAACATCTCTCTATTTATTTACATTCACAATATTTATACAAAAATATTATTTTTTAAGGGTTCTTTCAGTTCTACTAAATTATTTTCATATTTGCAATGACTCAAATGTCCACTATACTCCTAAGGCGCTTTACCTATATCTCTATCTAAAATAAATTTGTTAAAGATTTGTATTAAAATTTTTTCTAGGTCTTTTTATACATTTAATGAGTGCTCATTAAAATTACTTAAGATTAAGAGGTCATCCTTTTTTTTGTTTCTTAAAATAAATCTTTCATATTGTAAACATAAATTATTTCCATCCTAGATGATGACAAAGAAGTATGTGAGGAGTATGGAGACAATATGACAGCTAGAGAATTGGATAACAATCAAATGACAATTAAGACTTGTACCAGCTCATCTGAAGAAAGACATGCAATTATTAAGTTAGCAGAAAAGTCTATTCCAATGCCAGTTGTATCTAAAATGAAAACAAGTAAAAGAATATATTATTGATACCACTATTCTTGCTGTTAATTAAGTTTTTTTATTTTTTTTATTTTTTTTTTCTCTTTTACAATAAATGAAATAACCAAAGTTGTTCTTTTTTAATAAAAAAAAAAAAAGAAAAGAAAAGAAAAGAAAGAAACGCCAATTAGTTATTTTCCTTCCTTCTTTCTTAGGAGCCTTTTGTGATATTCCATAAAAAGCAACGAGGATTAATTCAAGTCAAAAAATATTATCTGGTACCTTTTCCCTTCATGCTATTGTTTTACTTTTTATTTTAAATTAGGTTTATTTAAAATAATTATTTTTTGTAGATTTATTTAAAATAATTATTTTTTGTAGATTTTTATATTATCTCACTTCTTTTGTGACCTAGGTTGACATACTTGAAAATTTAACACATTAAGTAATTTATAAGTACTGTTTGTTTTCAACTTAGGATTTCAACATATAGTATTATGGAAGTTGGCCCAAATAACCTTGGAAATGAATGAAATTTCTAAAAGGTTAGCAATTAATGACACAAAGATAAAAGATGCTAAAAGAGAGATACTAATACAGTTTGATGATGTTAATGTTCTATATGAATTTGATTGAAAAATGGGAGCTGACAAAAAAGTTCTTAAAAAGTTTGTAAGTTATTTTTCATTAAAATGTACCATTGATTAACATCATTGGGTGGACGTTATCTATATATTGGGTATTGGGTGGATGTTCCCAAAATTATCCATTGATAATATAGATCTTCTATTGTGCAAGATCGCCACATTGTTCATAGAGGTATTATTTTGTATTCTATTTTTACATCAGGTGAGGGGTGAGGCAGCTATCTTCCATTGGTGGTAACAATCAAAAGATAAGTATTACAAACATGATAAACAGGTTAAAACATTTCTTTTATCAATAATACTTACTAGTTTTGTAAAGAAAAATAGTTCCACCGATTTTTTATTTTTAGAAAGATTTTAAAATGTTGAAATTCTCTTTTGACATGTTTAATCTTGTGTTGCCAACGTTATATACCAATTCTCTAATTTTAGGGCTGATGACAAACAGATGTCAAAGTTGGTTTGAAAGGAAAAGTAAGTGTGAAATTACCTATGGAAGGGTTGAATATTTATAAAGCTGCAATTGGTAGGATATTATTTAGATTTTAAATGTTAAAAATTAGGTAAGATGAAGATCTATATTATTTTATTAAAAACTTTTTTGTATACTACTTTTTATTGGCTGCCTGTTGAAAATAAATAAATTTAGTTGATTTCACAAAAATTAGATGTCAAACTTTTTATGCACAAGTTCATCAAAAAATAAATCTGTTTAAACGACTAAAAATTGAAAACTTCATGAATCTGTATAAAATAATGTTACTGGAAGATTTTCTTTCCTCCTCTCTCTGCATTTTAATTCACTTCACCAAATTTTAATAATTTTGCATTTATTTTCTAGAATCGATTAAGCGCTGTGACGCAAAAGCTACAGACAAAGAAACTCGGACGTTTATAGCCTTCCGCTTGAAATATGCTCCTTATCGTTTAAATGGAGGTAAACGGAAATCCTGCAACCACAAAGTAGAAGATGAAGAAGTTCTTGAAGAAGGTGATAAAGAAAATCAAGATGACGATGACTGTGAAGTAAAGGGTGACGTTGAGTCAAACGAAAACGAAGTGGTGAAAAAGAGAAAGAAATTACCCCCACTTGTAAATTCTTAAATACAAATACATTTTAGTAAATGTTTTAAAGTATTATCTTTCGAAAGTTCATAAAACGTAACGTTAGTTCAACGTTGATTTTTTTAACGTTGAATCAACGTTGATATTTCAACGTCGATATTTTGTTTCCAAATAACGCTTAAATCAACGTCCGTAAATCAACGTTGAATCAACGTAAAATCAACGTTGAAATGCTGGCTGGGTTGTTTTGTACATAAAAGCTTAAAGCCAAGTTTTATGTACAAAACAATAGAATACACTTTAGGCCAAATTTTAGCCTAACGAGATAGCGGCGCACAATGACTTAAAATCAGGGCTGTAGAGTCGGAGTTGGAGTCGGAGCTCATTTTGGCTGGAGTCGGAGTCGGAAAAATTGTACCGACTCCGACTCCAGCTTTCAAAGTTTCATAACCTTCATATGGATTTTATAGATGTTATTCATTAAAATATCTTATGTTCTGTCAGTCTAAAGCAAAAGTGCCAAATCCATGAAAACCTTGTTTTTCCGCCATTTTTTAACAGCAGCTTATTATATCAAAACAAATGAAAATGGCGGAAAACAAGGTTTTTATGGACTCATTGACTTTTGTATTTCTTAAAATTGAGTTTTTTACTTGTATAACTTGATTTAACATATTAAATATAGTGTCAAGAAACATATTTTTGTCATCATATGCTACTTAGATGTTTGTTTACATTTTTATTGTAACTTTTGAATAATGATTTATTACTCGATAAGTACTGCATTTTTGAAATAGCTTTACTTAACAACTTTAGTATTTCCTGTAATATAGAAATAAAATTACTTAAATATTATAGGAAACTTAATGTGATAATTGTCAAATTTTGTTAAAAAATTGAATTAACTTTGTTATAGTGGTCGTTACCATACATGCAAAAAAAAAAAGTCATACATTGGAATTTGGAACCCTCCCAATCTTTTATAGCTATTTAAATAAAGTTATGTGCAACAATTTATAAATATTCCTAAATACCTAGGGGTGGCCCTTGAACTTTACAAATTTTATATTCATATTCACTAACAGGCCAAAACTGCTCATCAAAGTAATATTTACATTCATCTCCCAAACAACTTTAAAAGCTGATATTGAAAAACATTAAATATGCATTCACAGTTGTTTCAGTTACACAAAACACTCATTTGCTTCTGGCGATTATCAACCAGCAAATTTCTCTAAAATATTATTACGTCTATTGGTTTAGCTCAATTATCAATATTGGTTTGTGCTCTTGCTTGATACAAGTTTCGTTTTGTACAATTAGGTAATAGTTTGCAACAATCATTGAAAGTTTAAGCAAAAACTGAATTTATTACTCATTTTTGGTTAATTTCTTATTGAAACTCTTAACAAGAGCAACGTCTCGCTCGGCTCTGTTGTTGATGAATGTTAACCCTTTCAAAACTTTCCGTGTTTGAGTGTAACCTTCATATTCTTTCCAAAGAGAATGATCAACATAAAGCAACATTAGTGGAAGTCGAGAATGTGAGTGAGGCCCGGGCTACTTACTCCAACGGGTCTCTGGAGCTGGTTTATTGAAGTCTAGGGGCTTCTGCAAAGGGGAGGGGTAACTTTCTGGCCACCACCTCTCTTGAAAAATTTTACTTTTTATTTGGTATTTACCTGTGGCTAAGAATAACTTTCTAAAAGTTCTTTTATCCATTTAAAATGTTATACAAATTAATCTTTTTACAAAAACAAACATAGTAATGAAAAAGACCTTACCCTGAATGAGGGCCCGCCATTTTGAGTAATAAAAAAATTTATTTTTCATCACTCCACTTCACATCACCAAATTGGCGGGCCCTCATTCAGAGTAAGGTCTCCCCACCTATAGGAGACTCCAGTAAAATATGGATTTTACACACAAGATATATTGTTATTCTGAAGCTGCATCAGCTATTAATCAAATCTTCAAAGATATTGCTGATGTTAGATAGTGTTTTTAAAAATGAAGATAAGAAAAAAAAAAAAAAAAAGAAACGTGATATGAAGCTTCATCTAATGCTGATAAAAAATATATTTTCAATGGTTTCTAAAACTCTTCAAAATCTAACGACGTTCAGATTAGCCCGGGTCATTTAGAAATTGGAAGCCTTTAATTTTTAAATTTTAAGTTAATTTTTTGTTAAAGTGTTTCAAAAAAAATTTACAAATTTTATACGAATAATATTTAAAATAATCACATCAACAATCAAGAAACAATCAACTATAAGAATTTAAATTATTGGAGTTAGGAAATAAATTAGTTATTATTGTCAATTATTCTATCTTCTACTATTTTCAATTTTTTTATATACTTTAATATTACTTTTTCAATTTAATATCACAAAATAATCAAAAATTGATGTATTTAGAAAAATCAAAAACTAATTCTATGTTTTTTTCCAGAGGAGACCAGAGTCAAATTTTTTCCATATACTGCTTCTCTGATTTGCAAAACCACTTTAATTACATGCTATTAGTAAGAGGAAGGAGAACTTTAATAGTGCACTTATTTTGATGTGAGAAAAACATTGATTGAAAGTTGTCATTTACCGATATTTGAGATATCGTTTAAAAAAATATGTTTGTGTACAATTTTTTTCTTTTCGTAAAACATATTTACCCAGGATTAGTTACATATTTGATCTTTAACAATGCTAGATATTTTAAAAAATTTACATAACAAATAGTTTACACCGTGACCTTAAGATGCTAATCGTTTCACAAAACACTTGTTTAATGATGTAGCAATATTCGGGGACCAATCGCAAGATAGTTTTAAGATTTGTAAATTTCAAATCTTAACTTTAATTTTATTCGCGGTTATATATTGGAGTTAAAATTATTATGCATATAGAAGATAAATTTAAAGTACAAACAAAATTCTTTTTTTTTTTATATGGAATAAATGAGGCCACGCTTAAGGCTCCGTTGATATCCAACCTTATAAAAAAATCAGATTTGTGAATTCTGCAACTAAATTTTGTAAGAGTTTTAAGGCTCAGGTAGAAATAGATAATTTATATGATTAGATACAAGAAAAAAATTACAAAAACGAAAGACAACTTATATTTTCTAATAATGCATAAAAGCGTTGGAAAACATATCTTTAAAGAAGCAACATGCTCAACATCCTCTAAAAAAAACTTCTGTAGAGAAATTTTGAGACTTAATACTCTATTGATAGTTAGATATAAAAATGTTGAGACTGTCTGACTGGTTTTTTATTGTCTATTAAACTATGACCGTAACGACCACCAGATTTTATTCTCTTTTTTTTAAATTAACATTTGAATGCTTTCAAGCAAAATAATGTTGTTCGTTGCTTTTGCCGAAACAATAAAAACTTCTTTTTGTCTTAGGCGCACTTCAAAAATTCTGAAAGTAAAATGTCAAAAGTTTTGCTCTGGGATATTTTAAAAGCTTTTAGTGTTAATTATTACCAAAAAAAATACTCAAATAAACAGGGAAATAAATAGGGGGTTGTAATAGATTTAAGAGATTAAGATTGAAATAGGGGGTTGTGATAGATTTAAGAGATTAAGATTGAAATAGGAGATGTAAAAAAGCGGTGTAAAATAAAGTTTAAACATTTTTAAACTCAAATAGATTTAGTATCATTTCTATTGAAGAAATTATGTTGCTTTTAGTTTTCAATGAGTTTATACAAGTTATCAATTGTTTAAAATTTCATCAGCTTTTGACAGCTGAAATGTATCGGTAACCATTTCTAAATATAAAAGTGTTGGTAACGAGGTTTAAAAGTAAAAGAAACTGTAGTTTTAAATGCTTTAATGGGCACATCAAAATCTTCAAAATTTTGCTACATGGCACTTCAAATAAATCAAATTAATTTTCAATAGTCACTATTTATCTTGTAATAGATGCCTTTTAGTTGGTTTTGTTTCCTCGAGTATTTTTCTTTGGTTTTCGAAAAATATTTTTATATATCAGCAATATTACATCAAATGGCGACAAATGTTCCATCAAGAAATTTCAAAAACTGTACTATATATGTTACAATAAAAAGTATTCTGCATCTTAAAATTTCTGATTAATAAATTTTTTATTTAAATAATTACATAAAAATATTAGAACCAACTCATCAAGGTTTGAAAGGTATGTGCGTTTTTTATTAATTTAAATTACCAGAAGAAAAGAATCCGAATATTACATGAACGTAGTTGCTTCAATTTCTTGACTACGTCTAAAGTTTCCATTTCCATTCGGGGTTAAAGACGTTCTCAAAGAAATGTTGTTATTGAAGCCAGGCGAATGATAGGTAGAAACTGTTTGCGAATCTGTTGGTTTCGTATAGTGATTCTGGTAATGCGCATTGCAGAAAAAACGTAAAATTTTGCATATTTTTTTAAAGACAGCTTTGCGTATAGATTTATTGAGCAACCCGTATATTAAGGGATTAAACACAATATTAGAATAATTTACTACATTGCTAATCCAGGTTAAAGCTCTCGGGTGGCATCCGTTGCACATAAGATTTGATATCGCTATCACTATGTAACTCAGCCAACACACCAAAAAATTTCCAACAAGTAACAAAATAGTTTTGGCGGCTTTTATATTACTCTGAAAGGAATTAGAGCACTTTCTTGAAGTATTGATTGACATTCTTTGAATTTGTTTTTGGTGTTTATGAGCTATTGAGAACAACGAAAAATTTAAACCAATCATAATAAGAACTGGAAGAAAGAAGTTAATTGATATTTGGTAAACTGCAAATTTGTTCGAAAAAATCATATAGCATGTCTTCTCATGAATTTTTATTGTCGAAGGTCCGTTGATATAAACAGGGAATAGACCTACGTTTATTGTGTAGATCCAGCTTAATGATATAGATATCAATACATTACGTTTCGAAAAATACTGAATTCGTTTAAAAGGAAAGTACACCGACACAAATCTTTCAAATGTTAGCAGCAAAAGATTTATAACAGACGAAGGTAGAGAAAACATGAACAATACTTCTTTGATGCCGCATGGTATGGTTCCATACGGGTAATAACCCCTTAGCATGAAATCAGCATCAAACGGCACAACTGCTATCGCGGTAAGCAAGTCACCAACTGCTAAGTTGATAATGTAAACGTTCGTTATTGTATGAAGATTTCTCTCTGAAAGTATGACAAGTATTAGAATGGCGTTGAATAATATGCCAAAGATAACAATTAATATAAAGCACACTGCCAATGGAATTGAAACTCCAGCACTCAACGGAGAAAACAATGACGAGCTGTTTGTCATCATTAAAGATATTACTAGCTATTAGTATCCTTTTTATTGAAAAAATATCAAAATGTTACTTTTTAAAAAAAATAAAATAGTTTAAACCTCTAACAAATAAAAACCGTTGTTTGACTTTCGTCATTAATAACTTTCTAAAATGATATGTACTTTAAATGATAAGCAGAATTTCATGTTGCTACTTAATACACTTATAGCTTTCTCAATATTTTACCTGAAAATATTTAAACTTGAGTAAGCTCAAATAAAAAACAATAGAAACTTTAGTAAAACATTTTTAAAGTTTATAAAATATTTTAAACATAAAAATGAGTTATTAGATTATTTTTCTGCTGATTAAACTCACCAGTGAACCACTAAAAAAAGATCAACTTTTTGTACTATCGAAAGAATCTTTTGGTTGAAGAACCGAAAGTATCGTTCTGATTCCTCCATCATAGAAGAAATAGCTGATGAAATTGTTTTGAAGACTCAAATGCGACGAAATGCAGTTTTGAAAGTCAGCAAACAAAGTGTTAAATAATTAATTTTGCAGGCCCTTAACAGTTCAATATAACATGTAACAATGAAATTCCGTTGGTCGGCTTTCTATTTGGTACATAGAAAAGTTTGATAAATTGATAAGAGAGCTTTTTAAACACCCTATTGATTATAAATTAAAATTTATCTCTGGGAAATGTTTTCAATGTTTTATTCAGTTTTTCCCTGAATAGTTATTCTTCAACAATTGTTCGCGATGAAACCATATTGATCTGTTCTATTTTGGTATTTTTAAAAAGTTTGCAAAGAACAGCTACAATCGCCACAAATCTTTTATCTATACTCCTGTTGTCGCTAGACTTGAAGAAATTGTTTTTTAAATTTGCCTACTTAATCATTTTTTATTTGAATTTTAAACTAAAGTTTAGAAGGCTTTTGGATCGGTTGTTTCGTTTGCTAAAAGCGTTGGAGAACTTCGTAATTAATTCATTATTTCACCATTTTATTTGAAAAACTTCACCTTAAGTGAAATATTAACAACAAAAGCGCCTATTATATTTATTATTGTAAAAATTTTCGTTATTTTTCTAACTTTCCATCTTCTTTGTTGATGAGTTAATTTCACAAAAAGAATTCTCTTTCGGTTGAAACATTTCAGCAGCTGGTTAAAAATTGATAGTGAGGTTTTTTTTACAGCTAAATAAAGGCGATGTAGTCTTCTGAACGATTCATAAATTTTCATAAATTTTTAACGTCTTAAAACATTAATTCCATAAATTCTACAAAAAAAAATATGTTAAAACAACTTTACGTTGTTAGAACAATAATAAGGTTTATTTAAAATATTTCGTAAGTTAATTTAAAAGACGAACAATAAAATTCTTTTTTGGTTAAGAAAGTGTCTTTTTTGAAAAATGTAAACAACTTTCTTGAAGAAAAAAATCATCAAAGTTTTTTTCATCAAGAAAAATTGATGTATATGGAGTAATATACAAATTAATAAAATAATATTTTTATTAGCTTTAGATTTGTGCATTCTAGTAATATAGTTTGTTTGAGTGCGAATAACTGAATCATTATTTTGTTTCTAGATGGTTTTCAATTGCCCTTACTTTTTGTAACATTTTGTTTTTTTGTTGTATTTTAATCCCACCAACGTTTTTCAATCCACTAATAATTTTATTGTAAACTCAGATCGCAAAAGCATTTTTTGCGAATCACGTTTCTCGCTTAAGTGTATGGGTTTATCTACTGACTGTTGAAAAAAGAACTGTCATTATCTTATTTAATTTTTTTAGATGCCATTATTTTTACACAGATTGAAAAATATGAATAGAATTTCCGCTAGACATTTTCATTTTCAAGATTCTTTAAAAGATATCCAATTGGATTGCTTCCTCCTCTTTTCGTCATAATTATTTCATAAAAAATTTAACATTCACTTTATATAAAAACGAAGTCGCATTTTTTAAAAAAACGAAAGAGGCATTTACCGAAAAAGCGCACAAGTTGACGTCATTCCACAATTGGATGTCAGTTACACAATTTACAATGACGTCATTTATACAGTTTGAAAAAGTTTAAACATAATTAACAAAATCAGTTTTATTTATTTAGAGTATTTCATTAAATTTATGTGAGAAGAAAGAAGGTCCAAATTAATTGTCTCAAAGCTTTATAAAAACAATTTTAATTTTTCTCATACGCAACTCTTAAGTTGCTACGAACCCAGTTTTTTGTCCATAGCTTACTTTAAATTTGAATTTAGATGGTGAATGTTGTTGTAAACAAATTTTTTTTTTTTTAATAATTCAACTTGTTATTCCCTAACTTAGGCAACAATATGAATATTCGAACAGTATTTTAGTCGTTTATTTTGAAAGTGACTATTGTCAATTTTTTGGTTACTAATTGTAAGGATGTTTACAATTTGAGGTTGTCTGTCATAAGCAATTCCTGGTTAAGTATATTCAAAGTATATGGTAACTTTAAACAAGTAAATTTAAACACTTAGTTCAATAGTTAAAAACATCATTTTATTGAAAAGCAAGCTCTTAAATATTTGAATTTAAGTATAAATTGACTTAAATCACAAAGAAAATAGGTAATTTAAACAATATCTCTCTTGCTGCTAGCTTTGCATACAACAGTCTACACAATAGTCATGTATATGTCAATTGACAATAGCCATATAAATATTACCTGTATTTATACACATTTTGACATTTTTAAAAGTTTTCGGAATTCTTTTTTAAAAAAAAACCGTAGTTGTCGTTAAACTATAGTCTGGCAAGTTGCAGACAAAAATTAATTCAAAAAATAATAAAAATGATTAAATGGCGTGATAAGCTGTAGTTATCATTAAAGGATGAAAATATTAAAAGATCAAAATGTAAAAGGATGAAAGATAAGTCTATTTTTGCTGTTAAAACACATTTAACAAACATGAATTTGCTATTTCTAAAGTTTGCATGTGAGAAATAAGTACTTTCTTAAATATCAGCTGTCATGAAAACTGTAAACAACTGTTTAATCACCAAGATTTCTTACAGTTATGTTGAGCAATTTCAATAACTCAATTGAAATTGTAAAGCCATTTCAAAATTAGTTTATATTATACTGTATATTTAGTATATATTAAAATTTTCTATTTACCTTTATAGACACGGTACAATTTTAAGTTAAAAAAATTAACTCTGCAGGGAATGGGAGTTTACTTAAGAAATCTTTTTCCGTTGCTGTTGCTGTCTCTTAAAAAGTAAAAAGTTAATCTATACGCCCATGGATGAATGTAAACAAAAGGTTTTTAAATTTATCAATCACTCTGTAGCCAATCGTCATAATCAAAGTTACGAACAAATCGATTTCAACCAATCAGGTCAAAATGTGAAGATTTAAGAAAACGATGTAATGGAATAAGTTTACACGTTTTAAACTAGCTCAAAACTATAATTCGAAACTATAGTTTCAGTGCTGTGTATTCTATTGATACATAAAAAGTAGATTAGCTTGAAATATAAGTTTGTTTTTTCATATGTAATTATAATGCAGATGTTTAAAAGAAATATTTTTATGCACACAATAGAAAAAAGTATATATTTCAAAGGACATGGATCATCCACTTTCAAAACTACCTGATGGTCAATTTCCAAATCAACAGCCTGGCTATCCACCTCCACAACCTTATTTTCAGCAGCCTGGTTATGCTCCCCCACCAGCTGGTCAACCTGGGTATGGTGCTCCAGGATATGGTGTTCCTGGGTATGCTGCTCCTGGATTTGGTGCTCCTAATGGATATCAACCGATAATGAACCAGCCAAGTGAATAAACTTATTAATTTTACTTGCACAAGCAAAAAAATTTGTTAGAATTTTATTATTATTAACTTTATACACAGTAACAGACAAGGCCTGGACTTAACTTTCACCTGTCAAACAAAAGAAGTAAAAAATGTGAATAGCTCAAAAAAAGACATACAAAATAAATATGGAAAAATTATTTTAGTAATTAATTTTACTTCATAGAAGGTATTTATATTTAACAGGTTGTTTATATTTACATATATTTTTGATATACTTGTTTGTTTTAAAACAGGTTGTTTGTTTTGACAAAATATTAGGTAAGTTTAAAAGTATATCATAGTATATCAAAACTATATTTCTTAATCAAAACTGTAATAAATTTGTAATATACAAGATGTGATTATAAGATTTTTATCTTTTTTTAAGAAACACTAATGACTAGTAAGCAAAAGTTTCCTCTTTGCATCTAACTTAATGTTCAACAAAATATGTTATATGCCTCTCAAATTTAAATAGAAAATATTTACTTGAAGTTTAGATACAAGGGTTTGTTACAAGTATTACATTAGAGATGGAATTAACATAGCATAAAAAAGCATAATCATAGAAAATATTTATTAAATTGTTTGTATGGGTACATTTATACTTTATCTAAAACCTTTTCCCTTAAAAAAAAAAAAATAATAACTTCCCTTCCTGCTCATTTTATTCCACTGAATATCAGTCAATGCTTTAGTTTCTATAAGGCCTCATTTCTGTTTTTATTATTATGAAAAACATAGAAATTTTAGATAAATGCCTAAAATAAAAAATTTCACTCAACTGTTGATTGTTTTTTAGCCAACAAGTATTCTAGTGAATGTTCAATTAAGTTTATCCATGCTGATCTCTTAATACAAAGCTCAAAAAGTAATGCTGCTTGACAAAATAAATCTGGGATGGTTCTTAAGTTATGAGACCCAAAGGTAAAAAAATCACAATGCTAGATGTGACATCACAGTGCTAGATGTTGCATCACCAAGCTAGATCTAAATCTTAAGTTTATATAGTATAAATTTACTGTAGTTTTAAGAAAAAATCAAAATACAATCATTGGCTAGCTCCAGGTCTTTATTTCTTTTTAATTGATTCATATATAGATATCCAAAAGTAATAATGTTTTTGGATATTAATTCTTGTTTTAAATGATGATCCTTTTAGCAAACTTTATGCGGTCTAGCATCAAAATCGGAATTTGCAAAATTTCTTTGCCATAAAAAATTGACTTTTTAAAATTTGTGTTTCATATTTTAACTTTTGATTTCAGATGCGGAACAATGGATGGCATTCCCTCATGCACCCCCACCTGGTTGCCCACCTGGTCTTGAGTACTTAATGCAAATTGACCAACTTCTAGTGAAGCAACAGGTTGAACTACTGGAAGGTAAAAAAAAAACTCTCTTAAGATTTCACATTTTTTAAAAAATGATGATAGCACCTGTTTTTTACACTTAAAATTTTTTTTTTGGATGCATTAGATACAGTTAGATTTAATTACAGATAGTACTGACTTCATAGTAAAAAAACTTTTAAGTATTTAATTTGATATAGTAACTGTTGAGGTTTGAACTTAAAGAACATCTTTTGATTGGGTCTCAAATTACATGAATAATAACTTATAGAATAGTTCATTTTAGTCTTTTGTCAAAATAAAGGTCTAAGAAATGGTAGTATTTTGAAATCATACTTGTGCATTTATTTTTTTTCCAAGGTGAAGTATTATTTGTGGCTAGTAATTATATAACTATTCTATTAAATGTTATCAAAAATTAACTTACAAATGTTATCAAAAAGTAACTTATAAATGTTATCAAAAAGTAATTTATAAATAACTTTTGTTGTGTAGCAATAACAGGTTTTGAGACATGCAATAAATACAAAGTGAAGAATTCAATGGGTCAAAATGTTTATTTTGCTGCAGAAGGTATCTTAGTTTTTGTTTATTGTTATCATTAATATAAGTATTATTTTTTTAGTAGTAGCAATCCATTATAGCATAATCAGCTGCATTAATTATTTTTTAACATTCAATATAATGTATAAAGTGTAAGTATTTTGTTTTTAATATTATTTTGAAATTAATATTAAGTTTATTTTTAAAATAGTTACATAAAAAATTAAGAATAGAGACCTCAAATCTACTACTCATGTATGTATGTATGTATGTATGTATGTATGTATGTATGTATGTATGTATGTATGTATGTATGTATGTATGTATGTATGTATGTATGTATGTATGTATGTATGTATGTATGTATGTATGTATGTATGTATATGCATACATGCAAGCATGTAGGTAAGTAGGGTAAAGGTAGGTAGGGTAAAAGTAAGTAAATTTTTAACAATAAGATAATTAACATTAATTCATTCTAAATTTTTCTATAAATTTTTGGTAAATTATTTATATCAATTTTCCAATTTGCTATAAATATAAATTATTTATAGCAAATTTCCAATTTGCTATAAATAATTTACTGAAAAGTATGCACCCACAAGTTTAAACATTTGATTAATTCAGTTGCTAGCAAGTTTATATATATTATAAGTATTTGATTCAGTTGCTAGCAAATTCTTGATGGTGAAGGAGTTTGATAGAATTCTGATCAAAAGTTTAGCACACTTAAGATTTAAATTGCAATAGTTTTCTTTAAAAATGAAATAGATAAGTAAAAATAAGTATTTTTGGTTTATTTAAAATCAAAATTTATCCAATTTTTTTTATCTGATTTATTTTTACTTTACCTAAGTTATTTAAGTTAAATTGAGTAACAGAAAAAAGAAAGTAAAAAAATTGCTCAAAAGTTAAATACTTCAAATTAAATTTGATTTTAAGGCAGAGATGATAAGTAATATGGCTCCCTTTGTTCTGGATAGAAATTTCAACCCTTCTAATAGAATCAAACAGCTTTTAATAATATTTGATTGATAAGCTGTTGAATGATTCTTCCAAATCTTTTCTTAGAGATTCAACTGATGTTACTGGTGCTTTAATCATTTTTCAGTCCAGTGTTGTCTATTTTTTTTTTAGCCAAGTGGTTACAGTTTTTGATTTGTAGTGTAGATCATTATCTTGCTGGAAAATCCATTCAGGTTCTTTGCCAAAAAAATGTAAAAAGTCAGAATCAAAATGTTTTTAAGAATTTTTATATATCCATGTTAATCCCTTGTAAAATAAATGGTGTCTATGATGCCTTTTAGCAATATTTTTCAATAGAAGGTAGTGTAGTTTGATTTGTCACTGAATGCTATTCTTTTTAGCACAAAGTTAATCATTCTCTCTGCAAAATTTGATTTATTTTATTTGATCTGTTAGTTTTAGTAAGAGTTTTCTAGCAGCAATATAATAGTATAGCTTTTGGTCAATTAACCTTTACAATCTGTCTTAATGTGTTTTATAATAGCCGTCTTAGGTTTCTGTGGAATCTTTTCTGCTGAGTACTTAGGATTTTTTCTTATGATTCTGTAAATAATATTATTATTCGTGATACTTGTTGCCCAGAACACTTTTTGTCTGCAGTACTACTAGTATCTTTAAATTTGTGGGCTGTTTGCAGACATTCTTTTATACTGTGCTCTCTGTTTTTTCTTCAAATATTTTACCCTTATCAAATTACTTTTTTCCAAACTATTGCTGGCATATTGCCCAATCCTGCCTGGAGAGCCTCAAAACATACAAGTCATGCTCAAAAAATAAAAGCAATTGGGTTTGGTAGCCCATACATCCATGTTTCAAAAAATAAAAAAATTTAAATCATCTGCCTAGGTTCAAAGAAAAAAAATGACTTTGAATTTTCTCATGTTATTGGCTCCTTTCCTAAAGGCATAAGGAAGAAAAGATGATATTTATGAATAACTATAAAATTTGATAATCACCAGAGAAAATAAAGTTTGATAAAAAATAACCATATAAAATAAACAAAATGAAACTAGATTGCTTTTATTGTTGATCAATTTTAAATTGCATAACCCTAACTTGCAACAACACTAAATTTGGTTTCCAAATTGTCTCTTTTTGAGCCAAACTATCAAGCAAATTTTCATGAAACAGGGTTGCAGCTTGAAGATTTTTTAACAAAAACTATAATTGCATCATCAGAAAAAAAATTGCTATACAAAGAGTGCACGGTTGTTCACTGCAAAAATCTCTCTGACTTTCTAGCAGAAATTTCACTTAAGAGAGAACTTCAAGCAGGTCATCTCATAAAGATTGGAACTGATGGAGGTTGAGGCTTCCTAAAGCTTACAGTAAGTCTTCAAAGAATAAATGATGAAGATGATTCAAGCAGTCCACTTTCAAAAAAAATCCTCACCTCTCAAGCTCTAAAAGGCAGTGGAGTTAAAAAGCAATTTTTGATTGCAGTTGCAGAGGATCTACATGAGAATTACAGCAACATCAAAAACTTTATTGAGCTTGTTCAACCTGAAAATGTAGACTTTGTGGTCTTTTTTGACTTGAAAGTTGCTAACATTTTATGTGGTTTGCAATGTCACTCTAGCTCACATCCATGCCTATACTGTGATAGTGAAACAAAGAACTTAGCTGAAAAAGGTGTGCTCAGGAAGCTGTCTGATCTTCAAAATTGTTGCATAGACTTTCTTTCAAAAGGTGGTGACATTAGGAGGGCAAAGTTTTTCGAAAATGTTGTCCATGAACCACTTCTAAAAGCTGATCCAAGCAAATTCATTTTTGAACTAATTCCGCCAATGGAACTTCATCTGCTTCTTGGGATAGTAAATCACTTATTCAAAACACTAAAAGAAGAATTGCCAGAAGCAGATGAGTGGCCAAAAAGACTCAACATCACAATCCAACCAAATCATGGCGGACAATTTGCTGGCAATGATTGCCAAAAACTCCTGAAAAATGTTGATGTGATAGATCAGCTCTTTGAGAGCCTAGATTCTACAGTTTTGGCTATCATTGATGCATTCAAAAAGTTCAGTGCTGTTGTTAGAGCCTGTTTTGGAAACGTCCTTGACAAGGAATATGAAAAAAAAAATTGAAGAATTTCGTACATCTTTTTTTAAGTCTATGATTTGGAAGTGTGACCCCAAAAGTGCACATTGTTTTTTTTCACATTGATGATTTTATCAGAATGAAGAAAAAATCCCTTGGTCCTTTCATTGAACAATCTTTGGAAGCTCTTCATCACGATTGCATCTTTAATGAACATTGAAACCTTTCACTTTAGAATATGTGTTTGTGACGAAAAGAATCAACTGAAAAAATACCTATGGATTTATTTAAACTGATTCAAAAATGTATTTATGAGATTAAATATTTATTTGTTTAACCTGTCTGTAATTGTAATTTGTAAAAAAACCCATAGAAAATAAAACCTATAATATTTAGAATTTTGAAACAGTCTTTGCCAAAGTTTAATTATAGACACTTTTAATAGTTATTTTTATTTTGCGACAGTGTTTTAAGTTTAGAAATGATTCAAATTCAAAGAAAAAATGGTGGTTAAAGAAATGTTTTCCATGAGAAGTAAGGTCAAAATGACAAGTTCAAAGTAACAAAGATTTCCTACACATTGACAGATGGCTTAATTTTTTATTTTTAAAGCCTCTATGTATAGACTATGTATAAACAATAATAGTAATATCAGTTTTATTATTTATTTCTTATTTTTGAGTGTGTCTTTTGTGGTTTGAGGTTTTCCTGGCAACAAAGCAAGGAGACAAAAAAAATCAAAGTCATTTTTTTCCTTGGTTGTAGGCAGGTGATTTCAATTTTTTAATTTTTTGAAACATGGTTGTATGGACTACCAAACCCAGTTGGTTTTATTTTTTGAGCATGACTTTAATGTTTTGAGGCTCTCCAGGCAGAAGTGTGGTATTTTGTTGCTTTATGAAGTTATTTTAATAAAGTGTTTTCATTTTAAAGTGTTTTTTGTCTTTTTTAAGTTAACATCAAAACACATATTTAACTGCTCCTTGATTGTTTGTGTACTAGCACTTAAATTGACATAAGCATAACTTAATCATTATGACCAGTAGTAGAGCCTTGTCTCTAGTACTAAATCCTTAGAACTTTTTTTATGCAACACAGCTGTTTTGTGTAATTATGAAAAAATAATTTTCAACAATCAATATCTTGAAACACTCATAAAATCTTTAACTATTGAATTTTAAATTTCATTTGATTTTGGCCCTTGTTTTGCTGATATTAAAAATTTTGATTCTTGTCACTCAGATATTGAACAAATATTTGTGAACATTTTCATGGTTAAACAGACTTAAAAACCATCAAAGTAAGAAAAATATTGCAATTCAATCTTTCTTTTTCATTGTAACATATAGTACATTGGCAATTCAACAAAAAATGAATCAAGTTATTTAGAAGAACTTTGCTCATTCACCAAAGTATTTTGACAATTGAAAAATTCAATGAAATAAAATTTCTTCAGCATAAGTTATCACCAAGTTTGTCTCCTAACAACAGTTTTTCAGAAATTCAAAGCAAAAGGTGTATATTGGTATTTGCAGTATTTTGTTGACCTTTCAAAATCAACAAGATGGAATAGAATTAGTAGAATAGACTGTTGAATAATAATTTTTGCTCTGCTAATAGTAATATTGTTTAATTTTTGCTTAAAACATTTCATGCAACATGTTATATACTAGTTTCAATATGTAAGTTTAATTACTATTATTACTTTTTTTTAAAACTACTGTAAATCCAAAGTTCTGTTGCTTCATTTTAATCAATATTAATAACTGAAGTGGAGTTCCTTAATATTCAGAGTAAATCTATTACTCTATCTTTATTTTTTTCTTGACATTATCAAGATACTGATTGTTGCACCCGACAGTGTTGTGGGCCTGCTCGTCCTTTTGACATAAAGATTTTTGATAATAACAACCAAGAAGTAATACATTTAAGTAGACCTCTAAGGTGTGGTGCATGTTGCTTTCCATGCTGTTTGCAAGAGCTGGAGGTTACTTCCCCCCCTGGTACTATCATTGGCTATGTGATACAGAAGTAATTAATCCATAAAACTATCATTAAAGCTATGATATATTGTGTAAAATTTATTTTATTCATAATTTTTTATTATTTTAACAAATTTAAACTGCCTTTTTTTAGGTGGGCTTTCTGTGGATCTTTATTTCAAGTTTGTGATGCGTTAAAAAATCCTGTGCTTCTTATTGAAGGTCCAATTTGTACAGTTAACTTATGCGGTGATGTTGAATTTAAGGTGACTTTTATTAAATTACACTGGTTAACAAAATTTAGGCTTTTTTTTGTCACATGAAAACAAATATCAAATTTTGAATGTACTAGAGCCACCAAGCAATGATGTATCAATGAAAAAAGTTTCACAAATCAGGTTTCCTTGTGACATCAAAATATATTTTCGTAAAAAGTACAAAAATCAGCAACACTTAGAGAAATTATTGCTTAATGTACTATAAATACTTATGATTATTTGTGAATATTTGGCTTCTGGTAGGTCCCATCTAAATCTCCAACAAGAATCCCAACTTTCTGATTGATTTGAAGTCTTTGGCACAGGCAGTTTGGTACTATGTAGGATGGGTCTGTTGCCTGAAGACAAGTTTAGATACTGGAAAGTGTGTTTGGAGATGGTTGTAGTTCCTTTTGTTTGAGTCAAACAAAAATAACATTTTCCAATTACTATTTTCTAATAATTTGGCAGATCCTTTAGCTCCATCAAATTATTAGTTTAGCTAATAGGAAACGTTTACATTCTTGTTTACATTCTTGTTTAGCCCAACCTAATAACAGTTTTACACAAGTTACACAACACATGTGGAACCCAGGATTTATCTTATGTGGAACCCAGGATCTTGATGCTGTACAGGAAATCCAAAATAGTCTAAATAGTATTGTTCAAATAGTGGTTTGAAATTTCAATTCTGAGATGTAATAGTTAATTCTCCACACACATAGCAAATTTTTAGGGTTGTTTGAACACGTTCGTGGCATATTTACGATGTAACTAATTTAAATAAAATGTAAGTTAGTTGAATGCAATAGTTATACAGTCGCCTTAAGGAAGTTATTCAAACAAAGACATGCATGAGGTCAGAAATGAAAATGTAGCTGTCACTAAAAAACTGGGTGTCATTGAAAGAAAAATATAATTTTTAAGATGGTACAACAACATAAACAAAAATCATTACAAAGTTCATGTAACAAAAACAATATTTACCAGTGTTATTTGCATAAGTTTCACATCAAGTTGTTACATCATGTATATCATCAAAGTTTATGGTGCCATAATTTTGTTCTTTTAAATGTTTTTAGTATTCTAAGAAAATATTAGAAATAGTTTTCTAAGAAAATAGTAGAAATTCTTTCTTAAAAAGTTCACTAACATTGTTTTATTCGTAAATTGTACTGACAAAAGCTTACATATAGGTTTTAACAATGGATGGTACCAATCAAGTCGGAAGGATATCTAAACAGTGGAGTGGTTTATTAAAAGAAGCACTTACTGATGCCGATACATTTGGAATAACATGTCTGTTATTATCTTTCATATAAAATATTTATCTTATGTTTAAATTTATTCAGTTATGTTAAAAAATAACAATTAGAACTTGCTAGCATAAATAAGTAAAAGGAGGCCTGGTATTGATTTAAGTAATTTTAGTTATTATAGTGAATCTATTTTTGTTTTCCGTTCAGTTCCGATGGACTTAGACGTGAAAGTAAAGGCTGTTATGTTGGGCGCATGTTTTCTAATTGTAAGTTTTTAAAAATCGACAGGTACCATATTATCTATGTGTTACCAAGGATTTATAATGCTATGCAATAATTGAACCCAAAAATTTAATATTTATTAAAACTCCTACCAAAGTTTCACTAAAAACTGTTATATGGAGGTGTTCATCAAACGGTTAACACATTTTTTTATTTTATGAGTTAAACATGTAATTTGTTGGATAAACTGCTATTTTGCAACAAGCAAAAATGTGTTGAGTCATTCTCCGATTATACTGTCTTTTAGCGCATAAAATGTTAGCCCATATTTGATTTATTGCCTTACTGCCATTTAACGTGTGGTTTAACCAAAAGTTTTCTTCTTTTGCGTTTAGTTTTCTCTTTTTGTTATCTCGAAACAATGCTGATGCCGAACACCATACATAGCACCATCCACATAAAGAAAGTCTTATAACGGTTGTTCTAGAAAAAATTCCGTTAGGCCAATATTCTAAGACCATGAATTTAAACTTCTATAATTTTTTTTTTTTTCGTTATTATTAGTAACTTGATAAAATTGGATCGAATTTCCCGTCATTAATTAAAAGCTTTAAAAACTTCGGTAGTTAACATTTTTTTAAACTCTAATTTAAACGTTAAATCTGTCCAGTTAAATATTTTTAAACTCTTTTAATAAGACATTGAAAAACATTTTTTTACAGTTTCCAATAAAAAAACAACTTATTTTTCAGGTGCTTTGTGAAATCTCGATGATAAGAAGGAAATCTTTAAACTAAAAAAAAAGCTTTTTAAAAAGTTTTTAAAGTGGCTTTTATTTTTGATAAATTTTGTTTATAATTTTGTTTTTTTCTTTTCAGGATTTTATGTTCTTCGAAACTAGCGACAACAACAATAATCATCATTGATGACATTTTTTTAAAAGTTTGTTTGCATGTGTTTAGATGATTTTTAATGGTGTTTTCCAATCGTTAAGTTTCTAAGCTAAAGTTTAAGTTTACGTGTACTTTAAAATAATTTTTGGTTGAAAATAACTTATGTAATACAAAAAGGAAGATGTCCCATCTGTTGAATACCACTGATTTAAATTAGTGGTACTCAACAGATGGGGCATGTTCCCTTTGTATTAGAGTTAATTTAGAAAAATTATTTGTTTTGTTTAAATGATTTTTAAAGACTTTTTATTTATTTAAAAATACATTTGTAAACATTATCAAATGTTTTTAGTATCTCTTAACTCTTAACAAGATCGGAAAGAGGTATTTGATACAGAGACTCTTGGATTATCTATTCTAAATCTTGATTTAATACAGATACTCTTGGATCATCTATTCTAAATCTTGATAATAAAAAAATCTCGATATTATATATTTCTAACTCCATGTTTCCATATACTAAAAATGTGTGATATAGAAATTAATTTTATCTTACGTTTGTATCACTATGCTCTCTGCTTCGTCAAGAATTTTTAAATTTGATTTTGTTCGGAATATAAGTTTACGTACTTTCTAGTTTCTAAGTCATTTCTGCGAGACACTTCAATATTATACTGTTGAAAATCTTCAAACAACTACCAACATACCTTTAAAAAGAACAAACCAAACTTGTTAAGTAAAGAATTAACCTTAATGTCAGAAAGGGTGTTAGAAGCCATATAAAACAAAAAGTTTTTTGACAGAATCTCCTCATAGAGAGAAGAATCAGCGTAAAAAATGAGATTCTTCAAATAAAATGTATTGAATGTATAAGCAATTGTGAGCAGACCCAAGCACTTAATTCTTATTGAATCTAAAGAAAATCCTCTTGAAGTGCGTAAAAAAGACATTGAATCAGGAATCTTAATATATTTTTATTTTACTATATATGTATGTGTTTCTGAAAGTTTGAATTTTTTTATTCAGGAGATAATTTTTTAGGAAAATCGTAAGAACTGAATATAAACAATCCCATATCTATGTATCATTTTCCCTAACATTCAGTTCACTTTCAAAATTATCAAGATCGAGTCTTTGAAGCATGATCCAAAACAATTAAATTTGAATCTCAAGTTCATGATCTTTTTAGTAAGGATAATTCTGCCCTTTGAATTGTTGGCAAAAAAGTATGGACGGACATGTTTGCAAATGATGATAGAAGGATGGAACAATTTTCTCAAAATAAAAACTCAAACTTGTTTATGACTGGATAAAAGATGCACTCAACAACAAGTAATCCAAAGACTTTGGGAATTGTAGCCAAATGTCATTCCATACTAACAATTGGACCTCGTCTAGTTGCCTGGAGTAGGCGAGGTACATTTGTCTGTAGTGAATGATCCATGATACCCATACATTAGATTGGCATTGTTTTATACTGACATTAACTTTGTGATTCAAAAATTTGGATAGTGTTTTAAAAACTTTTAAGGAAGCATGTAGCGTCAATGATAAGGTTCTGAAAGCTTTAAGGAAGCATAACGCGTCAAAGATAAGTTATTGAGAATATAATCAAGGCCTGGCCTTGAAATCGTCAAGAAAAAACGTTGACATGTGAAACAGCAGCCAACATGAAGGCAGTTTTCTCAAAACCTGGACAAGCTGGACATGTTTATTTTCTCATTTCGTGTAATTAAGAGGCTACATACAAATAATGTTATTTTTCACAATTTTAATTTGAGTGAGACCAATTAAAATCATTCAGTTTGTCGTTACAAAATGGACTTTAAATACTTTCATACTAGTCGGAATTTAAATACTATCAGACATATAGGAGCCAATTTAAATTTCGAGAGATGGATGAAATGAACAATTTATGGATATTATCTCAATTAAGAGAGTTTCAAGAATTTGACTATTTATTGCCTATTCTTATGATCATACAAATGTATTTTAAATTCTGGTCTTCTGATAAGAAGGCAACAAATTACCTAATCTATTCTACAAAGATGAATTACTTAAAAAGTGTATATTCTACGATGAAACCAACGACCAGTTAGTATTAATGGAAAGAGAGCGAGTTACTTTTTTTGCACTTTCCATTCGACAAATAGAACAAGGTGTAAAAGCCATCCTTTGGTGGAAGTCTACTAAGATTAATTACCGCTTCAGACATATGCAACAAAAAGAATATATTACATTAGCTGATGATGATGATGATGATGATGATGATGATGATGATGATGATGATGATGATGATGATGATGATGATGATGATGATGATGATGATGATTTTCAAGCTTTAATGTAAAACACTTACTACAGAAACTTGAGAGAATTTATTAGAGAGATGGTTGAAGTTAAAAGTGGTTGTGATAGAAATCCTTTTCATAATTTTTATTGTAAGTCTTAATCTTATTCTTGTTATTGTTAAAATTTTTAAAACAAAATAAAAGTTAAAAAAAAACATTTTTTTGCTTGTCATTAAGAAAAACCGTTTGACGGAGTTGAACGAACCGTTTTCCCACTTATGTAGAATGAAATAGTTATGACTATGCTTATTCTTTTGCTCTTAATTAATTATTGAATAACCTTTTTGCAAATATTTTTTGATCATGTTGTAGAAGATTTTTTCCTGAATAAGATGATATCAAATTTTAATTTAAAAAAAGTTTTTTTTGATAATTTCTTAAGTTTTCGAATGCGTGATGATATTTTTTTTCTTTTTTTGAAAAATGGACATAAAATTAAATTTAACATTAATGAACTTAATAAGTATACTTGTAGAACTTTTTACGCTGGCCAAGAATCTTTTTTCAAAGTTAAACTTGCTATTCAGGGAAAAAAGTTGAGATAAAAACGAAAACGGAGACGTGCGGGGTTAAATGAAATAACGCTAATTGCTCACTTGTTAAATCCGGCTTATATTAATTAAATCTCTAGAGACCAATCAATCTCTATAAATTTTAAATCAGGTCTTGTTAAATCTATTCTAATGTAAAATATGCCTCGAAACAACTTGCTCTCAAAGAAAAAAAAAAACCATGCACCGAAGAGCAAGTTGCACTTGCAGTGCTCAGTGGTCCAGGACCATGCCATAAATAAAAAAATATATATTGTTTTATAATAAAAACTCAATCTTAAAATTGAATTGTATATGTTATGTGAAGACCAGATTTAAATTTCCAAGGTCCGTAATTTTTTTAAAAATTTGTCTAAGGAGGGTTTAAAGTTCAAAGACTGAAGAAAATTCCATTTTTTCGGGCAAAAATCTGTCTGCAAACTTTAATACATGCTGACTCCTACCGATATCAAAGCTATGAAAATTGTTTTGAATATTCTTAGGAAATGTAGAAGGTCAGCATAAAATAATTTAGAAATGTTAAAAAGCTTACAAAAGACACAATTTACCGCTTGTTAAACACTTTTTTAAATAAATTGTTAAAAAATAAAACTTTGATCGACCAGGAAAATTTTCGCCCAGGTTTGCCCACTTTGAAATATTTTGCTTTTGAAAAAATAGCGTGTTTAGAAAAATTTAGAAAAAGCTTTGGCTGTTTTTGTTTGCTTTTGTACCTATAGGGTTAGTCCAAACATGATGTATTTAGACTAAAATGCAGCTCCCCTCTCACTCCCAATGTTTTGAAATATTGTTTTTTCTAGTTTCAACCGTGAAAACGAATAGCGGAATATTCTAGAATAAAAGCGGAAAAAACGGATAAACAAAACAATCAAAACAAATAACATTCACAAAAAATCAAGTAACTAATAAGTGGTGAAACCAAGTTTTTATATAAAGAACAAAGTCATTTTTGATTACTTGTTTAAATGAAAGTATGAGAATAAATATGTAAGTTTAATTAGTAAGGAAGCACAAACAACTTCTTTAACGTAAAAACCATGCTATTAATGTATTGCTTTTGTCAGCAAAAAGATCATTAACTTATTATTTTCAATATGGCGAATACTAGGGTTTTTAGTGGGATTTTTTACAACTTTGACTTCGAATTAGAGCACTTTCCGTTGATTTTCAGGTCCATGTTTTTATATTTTTCTGAATCAGCATAAAATTCTCTATCATAATCAAAAATAAAAAAAAAAAGGGGGGGGGGGGGGGGAGAAACTGCAGTAGCGCCGATTTATAAATCGTTACGAGAAATGGTTACATATGGAATTTATTGTAAATGAACCTCAACAGCAAGTTATAATAAACAATTTACAACGAGGTGCACCATCAAAATTATTTAAAGATTTCTCAATAAGGTCCAAGAAAAGAAGATCGTCAGACATTAAAAAATTAGGAGTTACCAATAAAATCCTGTTTCATGCCCTTTTTCTTAATCTCAACAAAGAAGGACGAATTAAAGACGCCCAAGTTCTGAAACATTTGATGGAAAGTAAAATTGATGGATCCTGCAATATATCACACTCTAAAAGCTACTCAGCAGAAGAAGTTCTAGCTTTAATGTTAGACTGTAGAATGAGTAGGGCTGACTATCAAACTATTCGCCAAGGGGCCTTAGATAAAGGTTATACCCTGCCTACAATTATATTGTGAAAGCTAAAAATGATTGCATTCCAGATTCTGGAATTGTTACCTCAGACTACAGTGCTTCTGTGAATCTTCAAGGAATAATGGATCACAGTGCAAACAGGATTTGGAAAGTCATGGATAAATCAAAACTACCTGAGCCTTGCAATACTCTTCTTCTTATAAGCAAAGTTGGATTTGATGGTTCAGCTGGACAGTCTGTTTATAAACAGAGATTTGAAGATGAAGAGGACAGAATCCCAGTTCCAGTTGAAGAATCTTTGTGTCTTTCATGTACAGTACCTGTGCAACTTAAAATACAGGAAACTAATGTTATTCTTTGGACTAACCCCAAAACATCCTCAACCCAATATTGTCGCCCTGTTCGAATGCAATTCGCTATAGAAAATCAGCAAATTGTTAAAGCAGAATATGATTTTTTTATGTCAACTGAGCTGAGAGCAACAACCATAGACTTATTTCAAGTCAAGCACAAGTTAGAATGTACTATGATTGATGGCAAAGTTTCCACTCTTCTTTCTCAATTAAGTGATTCTTATCAAGTTTGCAATGTTTGCGGATTAACGCCTTAAAAAATGAATGACTTTGAAATTGCTTATAATAGACAAACTAATCAGATGTCTTTAGACCTGGGAATCCACACTCTCCATCTCTGGATTCGCTGTTTTAAATGTCTGTTACATATTGGACAGAGAAGAAGACCAGGATATAATGATTCTGGATTTTTTCATGCAAATACACCTGAAAAGAAACAAATAGTTGCAAGCAGAAATTCAGATAAAAATTAAAAATGCACTTGGACTTGTTGTTGATGTGCCAAGAAGTGGTGGCTCTGGTACATCCAATGATGGAAACACAGCAAGAAGGGCATTTAGAAGCCATGAAACTTTTGCTGAAATACTTGGAGTTGATAAAGGTCTTGTTAAAAGATTCTTTATTATTCTTTGTGTGCTGTCCTGTAAGCACCCAATTGACCCAGATAAACTTGAAATATATTGCAAAGATACATTTAAAACATATGTAACACATTTTAAATGGTATCCTATGCCTGCTGGAGTTCATAAGATGATTGTACATTCACATCAGGTTGTAAGAAACAAGCGGGTTCCAATTGGACTCTTATCTGAAGAAGCTCAGGAAAGTAGAAATAAAGATGTTAAAAACTTTCGAGAACATTTTAGAAGAAAATATTCTCGAAAAGTTACAAATGAAGATGTAATGAGAAGATTGCTCTGCTCATCAGACCCCTTTATCCCTTCTATGAGGCGAAGTTCTGAATCAAAGAAGGAGCTTGCTCTTCCAGAAGAATGTTTAGACCTTCTTTTGTATTTTTCATAAAAATATTATATTCTTCATATCTAAATGATGTATTGATAATATGGGTCCTATTAACTTTATTTGAAGAAATCTGCAAAAAGCTGCATGCTTAAAATAGGGGTATATGTACTTTTTTTTTTACAGTAGGGATGTGACACATGTTTAATTGCTATTTTTCAAAAACTCAAAACCTTTATAATTACATTTTTTCAAATAGCTCAGTTTAGTAAAAATGGTTTAAATATAGAAATATTTAAGAAACTTTATTTTTATTTATAATCTTGGTGTAAAACCAACATTACACACACTTTTTAATTTTGGTATGTTCTTGCTGTGCAACCATATGCACAGAATATTCATGTCTAGGTAATTATAAAATATGGTGCTTGGTCTTGTCTCCTTGAAGATTTTGTTGTTTAATCGACCAGGAAGTCAAAAGTGTTATGGAAATAAGATTTAACTTATAGATCTAAAAATATTAAGCATGGAATTCTCGAAACTATTTTTGTTTCGATACGTTACGAAACGAGACTCGTAACGGAACTCTTCTCGAAATGTTTTTGAGTTACGAGAGTAAAGTTTTTAAACTTTCGAGAAATTTATTTCGATCGGGTCCCGGTTGTTACGAGAATCATTACGAGAACGGTTTCGAGTTTCTCGTAATGATTCTCGTAACAACCGAAACTCATTTTTCCCAAATTTTCATTTTCTCATTACGAGAATTATTTGTGTTTCGGGATATTTCGAGTTATTTCGAGTTCCAGAAATGATTTGCAAAAAATTTGATTAACCAGTTAATCAGTTGAAGTACGCATTTTTAGGACATTTGACGAGCGCGACAGCTGAATTTTGTTTTCTTTTTTTAAAAAACACAATTAAAGGTTGAAAATATCAATTTAAAGTCTTTTATTATATTACTTATCAAGACTAGGGTTAGGACTATTGTAATTGTAATTGTAAAAATTAAATACAATTACACATTACAATACAATAAAATTGTATCGTAATATTACAGAAGATTAATTCTTCTGCGGCTGAAAATTCAGCCACTTATAGACTAAAAATTGCTTCTGCGGCTGAAAATTAACGCATGCGCAAGTATTCATATTAATTTACTTCATTTTCTTAACTTAAATATCATTGTGAGATATCTTTTAGGAATTTGAAGAGAATTTGAAGATAATTTAAAAAATACAATGAGCGACCTATCGATTGGAAAATCTTTTGAGAATTTAGTTTTTTTTTGATGTTATCATTTATTTGTCATCTCGATGTGACTTTGCGCATGCGTTAATTTTCAGCCGCAGAAGCAATTTTTAGTCTATAAGTGGCTGAATTTTCAGCCGCAGAAGACTCAAGCATTACAGAAACAATAACAAAATTTTACTTTAGTAATGTATTGTTGTGATGAAAAACAATTACAATAAGTATTGTATTGTTTTTCTTCTAACAATACAATAAAATTCGAGAACTATTGTATTGTTTTAATGAAATAAAATTACAATAACTATTGTAGTGTATTACTTTACATTAAAGTAGAAAAGCTAACGTATTTTAACGTATTTATATTCATCTCTTAACGTATTTATATTCATCAGTTTTTTGTTAATTTTTTAAAAAGTAAATGTACTATGTATAATTTAAATAATGTATTTTTTTAAAATTTTATTAGACTGTTTCAATGGTCGAGCGGTCTGAGGCATATGTCCCGTTATTAGAAAGTCGTGAGTTCGATCCCGAACAATCTATGACGTTTCGCGATTTGACTATTTCTTTAACTTCATCACTTCTTCAAACTACGTCACATTGCAAAAGCAAACCATCCTCAAAGCAAATTATGACCATTGAAAATTTTTTATTAATATTTTTTTCATTTTCTCGATATGTATCGAAATTCAGCTGTTGCGCTCGTCAAATGTCCTAAAAATGCGTCCTTCAACTGATTAACTGGTTAATCAAATTTTTTGCAAATCATTTTGGGAACTCGAAATAACTCGAAATATCCCGAAATATCCCGAAACACAAATAATTCTCGTAATGAGAAAATGAAAATTTGGGAAAAATGAGTTTCGGTTGTTACGAGAATCATTACGAGAAACTCGAAACCGTTCTCGTAATGATTCTCGTAACAACCGGGAATTTCCCGTAACGTAACCGAAATGTTACGAGAAATTAGTTGATTTTTCGAAATCGCTCTCGTAACTGATCGAAACCTCTCGTATCGTAACGTAACAATTTTCTCGATTGATTTTTCCCGAAACGTTTCGAGAATCCCTAGCTTAAAAAATATAGGTGTAATTACAAAAAGCATGTCACATGTTATGTCATGTGTCCTTGGTGTGGTATTTTAGCAGGGCCGTGAGGGGGGAGGGGGGTCTACTGGGTTGTTTTGTCCGGGGCGCCAGGTCGACAGGGGCGCACGAAGCCGAATATAAATAATTTTTTTTTTCATGTTTATTTAAAAAAAAGATGAAGTACTGGGAAGCAGCGTGGAAAATAGGAAAGCAAAAGCAGCCGGTCAATTTGACCAGCTAAAACAGAGTTGATAACGCCTCCCGGCGGCAAAGTAACTTTCTGCCGAAAGGCCGACTTTTTTTGGAGGCGGAAGCCACTGGCGGCGGCCGTCAGAAGATATTTCGGAGGAAGTTGGTTTAGAGACCGCCTCCAGTGGCTTCTGCCTCCCGATTGGCGGCAGCAGCCAGAACTTATTTTTGGAGGCAGAATGTTTTGGATGCCGCCGCCAATAGGAAGGCGAAAGCCACTGGGGGCCGCCGTCAGAAGATATTTCGGAAGCAAGTTGGTTTAGAGACCGCCTCCAGTGGCTTCTGCCTCCCAACTAGCGGCGAAAGCCATACTGAAGTTGTTATTTTAGTCTCCCGCCGTCAGAAGAAATGAAAACAAAGGGTGTTGCCATGTTTGTCAATAAAGGAAAAGGAGCAGGAGTTTTTGATTGCTCGTAATTTTGCTCATTATTGATTGCTCTCGTTTTTAAAAGTGATAAAGAATTTGTTAAAACAATCGATAGCAAGGGAAAAAACAGCTTGGTTGTCGTTTGAGGCTGTCGTAAAAAACTCTCTTGGAAATAAAAAAGAAGAAAATTCTGCTGTTTAATTGTTAGAAAGTTGAAAAAACAGCTTGGTTGTCGTTTGAGGCTGTCGTAAAAAACTCTCTTGGAAATAAAAAAGAAGAAAACTCTGCTGTTTAATTGTTAGAAAGTTGAAAGCCTTTTTTTTTTTTGTGCTCTTCGATGCGAAATAAGTATAAAACTTCGTTTTATAAATAGGCATCTTAAACAGTTTTTTGGTCAAGATAATTATTTAAATGAGAGCGGTCCCACCAATATCTTAAGAAAATGGATGATCGTTATCAAGGACGTTTGGAAAAACACATGATGGCAGACCACTGTCCAACAGTACTGTCCAACTTTCTTTTGTCAACTTGCTTGATGCAAGTTGACAAAAGAAAAGAGCTACAAGCAAAAGTTTCTTCCCGATTAAATATTTATGAGAAAACGATTTGTTCGAAATCCTTTTCAAAATTAAAATTTACGTTACTTTTTTATAAATTTATAAAAGGTTTGACTTTGATAGGATGATGTTTATGCTATAAATTGTTTATTTTAAACGTGTTATTGACTTTTTTTTTCATCTTTTAATTTTATAAAAAATAAAATCTTTCAAAATATACCCTGGAATTTCCAAATAAGTTTCAATTCAGAAATACTTCGGAAAAAATGTGCTAACTACCTAAAATTTGCAAAAATTAAAAAATTCTATGCAAAAAATCTGATGTGATATTAAATGGAATCCTTTTTTTTATTGCTTGTATTATAATATAATTCAAGCTTATTGGAAGACTAATATTATTTTGTCAATTTAAAACTTAAGATAGTAAATAAAAACTTTTTTTCGATACTCTCCAGTTAGATACTTTAGACTTGATAAGTTTTTCCACCATCCTGACGATATTATACAAAATTTAAAAACGATAAAAAATGACACTGTTGTAAAAAATGACCAAAAACTACTTTGAGCTGACCCGAGAAAACTGCTTTGACAGGGTGAAGCTACAATGTTTCCTGACTCCAAAAATGTAAAATTTGAAATCTAACTATTTCGTCCGAGAAAATAATTTTGATTTTTAGTTTTTAGTACTTTGCACAATAGGGCGAAATGACAGCTTTTCAAATTTTGCATTTTTACAGCATTCAAAAACTCTTCAAAATAAGCATTTATTACTCCAAAACATAACTGTCTAAAATTCACTTGAATAATAGTTTATTCTGACACAACTGATATAGTTTTTCATTAACAAGATGGAAATAATAAACACTTTCTTAAATAATTCTTTTAGTTATTCTAAGCCAAAACACAAAAACAACCTCTTGATTCTAAACACATAAAGAGCAAATGGTACATAAAATAAATTCTTCTCAATATTTGATTCTTCACAAATGCTTGCTGTTGTAGTCCACAACACATGAAAGAAGCCTCTTTGCATACTCAGGATGATTGCGGTCTCTTTTGTATCTCTGCCAATGTGAGCTGAAATTATGATGCATTGATTCTGTTGCCTGCTCACTAAAGATCCCCAAGGCAGCCCTTTTGATCTCAATGAATTGCTTCACATGGAAGAAGCCTCTTTGCATACTCAGGATGATTGCGGTCTCTTTTGTATCTCTGCCAATGTGAGCTGAAATTATGATGCATTGATTCTGTTGCCTGCTCACTAAAGATCCCCAAGGCAGCCCTTTTGATCTCAATGAATTGCTTCACATGGAAGAAAACAGCATGAACTTTTGGAGTCACACTGATGTTCATGATTGCCAAATATGAGTCTCTGAAGCGATCAATTTTTTCAGAAAAGTCATCCTCCAGAACCATACCAAAACATGCTGTCACCGCAGACTTAAACTTTCGAAGGGCATCAATGATTCCAAAGACTTGAAAAGCAGACTCAGTCTCTGCAATTCTTTGAAGGAGGTCAAGATTGCTGAGAAGCTTGTGACAGGCATTCCCTGCAAACTGCCCACCATGGTATGGTTCTTGTTGAATGTGGAGAGCTGAGGGCCACTTGACAACATTGGGCCAAACTTCTGTCATGGCTTTGTACATGTGATTGACCACACCAAGGAGAAGATGGAGTTCCATTGGTGGTATGAGCTCCAAGATGAGTTTGTTTTCAGAACCAGATAGCAAAGGCTCATGCACTACATTGCCAAAAGATCTTGCCTTTTTGATATCACCACCAGACTTAGCAAACTCTTGATAACAGGCAACAAGTGAGCCTAGTGTCCTCAAAGATCCTGATAGAGAAAGATGCTTTGATTCTGTGTTGCACCAAGAGCAAGGGTGAGTACTTGCATGGCTCTGAAGGCCACAAAGGATGTTGGCAAGTTTCATGTCGCATGAGACAACAAAGTTGACTTTGTCTAACTTGATTAAAGACAAGATCTGCCTCACATTTTCAAAGTTTTCTGGTAGTCCTTCTGATAAAGCCACAAACATTTGACGCTTTACACTACTGTCTTTGGCAGTCCTCTGAGTTAAAAGTTTTTTCCGTGGTGGTGACCTTGAATCACAGTGAGAATCCAACTCCATGATGCCAAGAGAAACTTTCAGAAATCCTCCACCTCCATCAATTCCCAACTTGACAATATGATTCTGGAAAACTCTTCGAGAAAGCAGGACTTCATTCAAAAGCTCGGCAAGATCCTTGCAATGCACAACCACAAAGTCAGTGGAGTTACTCTCTGATAAAACTTGGATGCTAGTTTGAGTAAAAAACTCAGACAACTGTTTGCCAATGGCTTCAAACTTAGCTAGAAAACTAGTCTCCACAATCTTGGTGTCACTCACTCTGTTGATGGTTAATGCCAATTTCTTCATGCCAAGGTTGGACAGTCCTGTGTTTAGCTGAACTTGTACAAGATCTTCAGTTTTGATGCTGGGTTCAGGAAAAAGAGCTCTTGCACTTGAGCTTCCTAAAAATGAAATTATATTAACACTTTTTATAATTTTAAGTTTTAAAATTAAAGGTATTCCCTCTGAACCTGCCATCTTTATATGTATATATAAAAGTATCACCTGTTTTAACTCTAAGTGGTGGGCCGCCTATAGGATGCGATATTTTGGCAGTACCACCAGGTGTGGAAGGTTTAGTAGAGATGACTTAAATAGCTATTTGCTCTGCAGCGAGTGGATCAGCTGTAGCTAGCTGCTTGAGATTCTCTCTAAAAGTGAATGGAGTGCACTGATGTGGCAGACCTCTTCCAACTAGACTCAAACAATCACCACATCTTTGAGGGGTACAATCTTCCACAGGTTTAGAATAGTCCACTGGGCTCTTCTCATTCAACTTCAAATGTCCAACTTGACAAATAAGACAGTTGCAACCTTGATCTCTTGTTGGTAGTCTAACTTTTATAGATGAGAAAGGAAACAAAGGTGGCAGGTTAACATCTTTTCCTTCATCTTTTCTCCGAAGAATTGTTCGACATGAGTCACAAATGCCTCTTGGCTCTCTGGTATCAGTCAAATCAAGACTTGTATGGTAATGCTTGAGGATCTTTTCAACAAGGAACTGTGTCAACTCTCGAGAGCACTTCTTCAGACACAAGACACAGACAGATTTCCGACAATCTTCATGATTTTTTGAAAAATTTGGCATTTTGAAATTTTTCTCACACAACTGATAAGTGAAACACTTTAAATAAACATGTTCACTGCCAATTCCCGGAATTTTTAGCTTGTTTACAATTTTGATGCAAAACTTAAAACAAACATGTTCACTGCCTATTCCCGGAATTTTTAGCTTATTTACAATTTTGATGCAACAAAATGTTTATAATATAGTTCAACCATGAAATTGTAGGTAAAATTTTATCTTCTGAGTTAAAATAAATACAAATTATACTTGCTATATAGACTGTTATGTTTTAGAGTAATAAATGCTAATTTTGGAGAGTTTTTGAATGCTGTAAAAATGCAAAATTTGAAAAGCTGTCATTTTGCCCTATTGTGCAAAGTACTAAAAACTAAAAATCAAAATTATTTTCTCGGACGAAATAGTTAGATTTCAAATTTTACATTTTTGGAGTCAGGAAACATTGTAGTTTCACCCTGTCAAAGCGGTTTTCTCGGGTCAGCTCAAAGTAGTTTTTGGTCATTTTTTACAACAGTGATGACGTTCTTCAAGAAAAAAAAAAGTATAAAAGTATTTTTTAATGACGTCAAACACCACAACACTGTGATTGTTTTCATTGTGGTTTTTTTAATCAACTTGTTAAGGACTAAATGTTTTTTTTATTAATCAAGGACTTGCCTTGTCATTATTTTCTAATGTTTCAGTTAGCAATGTTAATGCAAGTTGAATATAGTTATTTAGCTATCAGCAGAGTTTATAAAAGACGGAAAAATTCTCAACTACACTTTTCTTTCGCAGCCATTGGCGTCCGCCTCCCCAAAATACGGAAATCTTGAAAATCGTTTTATAACATTAATTGCCAAATTTTGAGTATTTTAACAAAATTATGACTTTGTCAGAGATTGGTTTTTATTAAAAGTTATCGAATAAAATATTTTGGTACTTTTTTCTATTACATAAAACTTAAATAAAAATTGATTTAATCATCGAAACAAAAGTCAATTTTACTGAGTGTTCAAAGACAAGAATTAAAGTTTGGGTTATGTTTTATATTCCATTTTAAAACAACTAAGATTAAGTAGAATCTTTTTTTACATATGATTAACGTGATAAAGAGAATTTGACTTTGTCAAGCAAATCCAAACTTTGTCTAACTACTAAAATCGCGTTTAATGTTTCATCCGAAAGCCGAGTTCTCAAATGGGTGTAGACCATTGCAAAGCTACTAAAATCTCGTTCAACTTTGACCTGAGAAAATGCAGCACCAAAAACAACTTGAGAAATATTGTAAAGTTCCTTCCAGTTAGGATCATCACGTTTTAAGTGCCAATATTCAAGAATATTAAAATTCTCATTCACACCAATACGTGGCTCACTATATACAATATTTGTTATTTGCTGATGAATTCTTGTGTTTTGTATAAAATCTATGCTTTGACGTTGACCTCCTCCTGAAAGAAGAGATACCAATTATTTGTTTATCAAACAAGTATTGTCTAATCGAACTGATTATCGAATCATTAAAAGTTTCAAAGTTTTTCAAACACTTAAAAGATAAAAACTTTTGTTTAAAATTTGACTTTTTGACCTTAAATCAATAAAAGGTTAAACTACTTTTGTTTGGTTTGTGAAGAAAAAAAAAAAAAAAAAAAAAATTGGAAGAAACGAATAATACTCTACGATGACGAAAATCATTAATATCAAGTTATTGAGTAGTATTGAACTTTTATTGACACACAGTGTGGAAACTCTTGATTTTTTAATGTAATTGAATAAAATTTATTTAATAAACCGCTTGGTATCAAATACTGGTTAAATATCAATTACTAAATGATAGTAAAATCTCTACCTGAAAGTTGATTCAAACGTTCTTCATCTTCATCTTGTAAATTTTCAGGCTGTCGAGCAGTTTCAGCAAGTTGTCTTTGTGAGTTTACAAAGTGATGAATCTTCAGTAGATGATCTACTCCACGGCTTCTCAATAAATCGTTGAAAACTTCATGACTAGCACTATTCCATGCAAAACGAGGATCCAGTAAGAGAGCAGCGATGAAAGCATCACATTCAAAAAACCTTTGCGAACGTAAATTTAAAGCTTCTAGAAGTTTAAGATGTTAAATTATTTTGTCCATCGGCAATCTTTTCTAAATTCATCACCATTCTCATCTATCGTAAAAAGAAGTCCGACATGGTATAGTCTGATCTTTGAAAATCCTTCATTGCATAAAATATCGGCTCGAATGTTCTTGCATATTCCTCAATAAATTTCCAGGTTTCATCATTTAATCTTAGCTCGCGGTTATTTCGATTAGTCCCGATTTGTTCATATATCGCGAGTTTTTCAAACATGTCTGATACCATGATGTAAGTACTACTCCATCTCGGAGCAATATCTTTGCGTGGTCTCTTGAGATCAGCAAAAATTGCATCATATTTAGGCGCTTGTGTATTTCTTATAAATTTTCTTATTTCAGCAAGAGTGGCTTCAAACGGCTCTGTTACGTCTTTTGCAGCTAATTGGCAAACATGCGCTTCACAAAACATTTTGGTACAGATTGCACCATTATTGTTTTCTAACACATTTACTTTTCTCTCTTGTTCTTGAGTATGTGATAGCCTTTCGATCCCATCGTCTGTATCTTCAGAATTTCCTACAAGTTCTTCTTCAAAATTGACTCGGTCAAGCAGATCGAAATCTTCAAAATCAAACTGTTGTGCTTCTTCAACAAATTCATTACAAACGATCATTTGATTTTGCATTTCTCTGATAGCATCAGAAGCTTTGATCATGTTTTTACCTTGATCCGAACAAGTTGAGTAAATATCATCCGCCCCTTTCCCTACTTTCGCAATCAGAGTAATTAGCTGATCAGCTAAAACCGCTCCAAGTTGCCGTCCGTGCTGAGTGAGCATTCCCAAAGTTCGATCGTACAATTTTCCATCTTTTGTATACCGAATACTTGCAGAAAAAACATTTGTATTGAAACGAGACGCTGAATCAAACATTAATGATGGATATAAATTTTCTATATCCTTTGCAATAATTTCATAAATTTGGTCAGCAGCTTTAAGAATAAATTCTTTTGCTTTTTGACGATTCCATCTCACACCAAAAGCTTGAAGAGCCTTTCTAATCATCTCATTCTTCCCTATGTCATCAGCGACTGTCATAGGCAAATTTCTCATCAGAATCGATTTTATGAAGTCTCTTACTGTATCGTTGATATCGAAGTCAAATTTAACTTTTTTACGCGAAACGAAAATAGCATTTTCTTCACCGCTACCCTCATAATGATTACTATTTCGAACTCTCCTCCTTTCCGAAATTCCTAGTTCTATAGCAATATCCTTGTGTTTTGAATGCAAATGGTTTTTGAGATGAGAAACATTTCCGGCAAGAATTGCTGGCTTTTGTTCTGCGCACACTTTGCATTTCCATCTGTTATTTTCAGTCAAAAAATATTCTTTTACTCGTGTGTTTTGCATTCTTATCTTAATCAATCTCTCAGAAAAAAAAGTTAACTAAAAAAAAATAAAAAATACTATTGCTTATTACTCGAACCTTAATGAATAAGAAATTCGAACAATGAAAATTCCATCGTTTAGAGATGCTTTTCAAAAAAACTTTATCGTACCGGTAAAGTGCGAGATTTTGACTCCCACTTTTTTTTTACTTAGTAAAAATCTCATACTAAGTTTTTACTGTATTTTTATGTACAAATTTATTTTGCAACCACGTATTTTGCCAATACTTTTAAACGTTGCAACGTGTGGGGAAACCTATAGGGTAAATAATTAGTAAGAAAGCGACAAGGTAAACAGTTTATATATTTATAGTTGTTTAAAGTAATTGCATTGAGTTTTCAATTGTGTTTTGTAGTGGTGCGATACTAGCTTAGTTTGGATGTACTTTTGTATGGTGCAGTTTTCAACTAAAAAAAAATTCAAAATTTTTAAAGAGTCTTTTTTTAAATTTTTGTTTAGAGGTGTAAAGAAGAGCAACACCACATAATTAGGTTTTTGAATGATGCTTATGATATTTCCAATGAGGCAAATGCATTATCTGGCCGCATAGGCATCAATTCAATTCAACCACAGAAAATATTCAAAAATTTTTGAATGGTAAAGTACAATGCCACTTTTGTTTCAAGATGTAATAACTTTCAAAAAGCTGAAAAAAGAACCTTCAAGTGAAACCATTGTTACAAATCGTTTCAGTTTAAAAAGTTAACATAAAAAAAGTTATGATTGATTTGACTCGATTGCCATAAGTAATATGTTATTTTCAAAAATTGTGAATTTTTTTAAGTTAAAAACTGCACCACACGACAAAAGTGCAAGCCAAATTAAGCTAGTATCACACAATTGGTAACATAAAATGAATATAAGTAGTATAAACAACTATAAATATATAAACTGTTTACCTTATCGCCAGATTTACCTAGATGACAAAACTCATTATTATCAACTATGAATAACTTTGTTTTTCTTCGAAAATTCTATTTATCAACACCATTTACTAATAGCTGTCTTTGGATTATTTTGTCTTTTAAAAAAATACAAACGTCAACTAATTCAGTATGCGGCGTTTAATTTTTAATAATAAAATGCATTTAAAAATCTAAAAGAGAAAATTTTAATTTTATTCGTACGAAATGGAATCGCTTCTTTATTGCTTTTCAAGAAACCACAATCTTTAAAGCGATTAAAAGTAATGACAAAATACAACGCGGTCGCAAATTACTTGTTGCCGCAAAATACATGTTGCCGCTAAATGCACGTTAGCCACAAAATACGTGTTTGCCGCAAAATATTCTAACTAGGGGATAAATACCTGATGATGACCGTAAGTTTTATGAGATTTTTACTACTTACTATTTTACTAAAACGTAGTAGTAAAAATTTATTGCAAACAGGAAATTTCAGCAAGTAAAAAAAATCTCCTTAATATAATATTTGATTCGACGATTGCGCATTTTCCATTTTCAAAAAAAAAAAAAAAAAAATCAATCTTCATAAAAATTTTGATTATTGGAAAAAATTCAATTAAAACCGATATTAATATCTAAAATTTTTAATGACCATTTAAGAATATTGGGTTTGTCAAGAATTTTTAACAATATCTAATGAGTAAAATTAAGAATTTAATGTTATGGTTGAAAAATGACAGTTTTAATTCAACCGATGAACGACTTGTTCAAAAGTTCAAACTTTGATCCCATCAAAAAACTAAAAATTAACTTTCTATTAAGTTTCGTCGAAAAGATTTTTTAGCCTATGGCATGGATTTAATAATTCCAACTTTTAACTCTTGTTTTAAATATAAAACTTCAAATTTTGTTAATAGCTATAAAAAAACAAAAAACCACTCTGACAAAATCATAATTTTTTAATAGTCAAAGTTTGGCAAAAAATTTCATATAAAACACAATTTTGATGTCAATTTTACAATATTTGAATCCAATTAATCTTTAAATTGGTTGTTAATTTAAAAACAAACGTTTTTAAATTAACAAGCAATTTAAAGATTTAATTTTTTTTAATGAAAATTTTGTCCCTTTGTTTTCAACTTCAGGCGGCGGGAGGCAAAAATTTCGCTTCCAGTTTAGCGGCTGCAGCCAACTGGGAGGTCGAAGCCACTGGAGGCGGTCTCCAAATCATCTTACTTTCAAAAAATCTTCTTACGGCTGCCGCCAGTGGCATCCGCCTCCCGATTGGCGGCGGCCTCCAAAACATTTTACCTCTATAAAAAAATTCTAGCGGCAGCAGTTAATTGGGAGGCCGAAGCCACAGGAGGCGGCCACCAAATCAACTTACTTGCGAAATATCTTCTGACGGCGGCCGCCAGTGGCTTCCGTCTCCCGATTTGCGGCGGCCTTCAAAACATTCTGTCTCCAAAAATAAGTTCTGGCTGCTGCTGCCAATCGGGAGGCGAAAGCCACTGAAGGCGATCTCCAAATCAACTTGCCTCCAAAATATCTTCTGACGGCGGTCCCCCAGTGGCTTTCGCCTCCCGATTGGCGGTGGCATCCAAAAAATTCTGCCTCCAAAACAAAGTTCTAACGGCGGCCTCCAATTGGGAGGCGGAAGCATCTGGAGGTGGAAGCCAGAACATTCTGCAGGCAAAAAAAGCTTTGGGAAGCGGCTGCCAATAGCTGCGGAAGAAACGCGGAGGCGAGAAGATTTTTGCCGTTTATCATCTCTGAGCTAAAACATATAATAGACGGTCAATTGCTTTATTTGGCCGGTCAATTTTTTTTAGTTTAAATTTTCAACTTTGTAATGAAGTGCTTCATAATTGGACTTTTTAAATAAAAAAAGTAATTAATGCTTTAAAACTAAGAAATTAGCATTACTTTCAAATCGAAAGTAATGCTAATTTCTTAGTTTTAAAGCATTAATTACTTTTTTTATTGTATTTAAAACTAATGTTTTGAAAGTTTCAAAACATTAGTTTTAAATAAAGCGATTCTTTTTATATAGCGGAAACTCGCAAATAAAGTGAATACTAATGATTAATTTAACAACCCGCTGAAGTAAATGTTTAAAATAACTTTAGTGCACGGAGATTTTCATTCAATTAAAAACGGAGATTTTTTACTTTATTAAAAAAAGAGATTAGATTAAATCCAAGTAGTTTGATATTGATATAAAATATTAAAACAATTTTATTAAATTTATTTCTCTAATTTTTAAAATCTCTTAAATTTGAAACAATTTTGAAACACGTGATATCGATGTGATAGTCTGATAGACCCAATCAAGAAGAAATTCAAACAGTTCTTTGCTTATGAGCGGATGCTGTTTCAAAAAGAATTAAAACATGTCTGGTTTTAAAAAGAAAGATTCTGGTTGTCAAGTAAGAAAGAATGCTGCTCAAAGAACTGCGAATGAGGAAAAGAACAAACGCACTCTTCAAGACTGTGGTATTACAGTTACAAAAAAAGGAGAAGATGAAAGTCCTACTGCTTCAAACTCTTTCCTGCCAAGTCAATCGATTCAAGTAGTAAATAGTTTTCCCCGTGAAAGGATATTTTCCCATTTGATTAATTCAATGTTATATAAATTTTTAACTTATTTTTATAGGTTGGAACTGAAAACGATGTCACTGACATTTCTGAAAGCTCGGGAGAGCCCCTTTCAAAAATCGGAATGGTAGCTGTGAATGAAGAGAATATTTTGGTAAGTTCTACCTCTTTAAAAGAAATGATGTTAATAAACTTTTAAGCTAATAAAATAAGATTTTTTTATTCTCAGGTGTTGCCAACAGAAGAACCCATCGCTACCATTCCTTCCAATGATCCAGCTTTGTGGGCAGCACATCTTTCCAAAGTGGAAAGAGATTCTGTGCTTCTACAAAGGCTTCCTCGAAATCCTTCAGCTTTCCCGAAAGATTCTAATAAGAAGAAGGTTCCTGAATCAATTTTCTACGAAACTTCTCTCAACGGGGAGAAGACATGCCGAGATTGGCTGGTCTGGAGTGTATCTAAGAAATCATTTATTTGCTTTCCGTGTTCTCTGTTTGGAAGCAAACAATCTTTTGGGATCGGACACCAGTCGCACCTTCTAAGATGGAATGATGGAATAAGCTGCAACTGGCACAAGCTACCTGAGAAAGTCAAAAGTCACCAGAATAACGCCCAGCATCGAAACTTTTACATAGAATGGAAAACGGCGCTAGAAAGCTTAGAAAATCAAAGCGGAATAGATGCAGCTCTTGAAAACTCGATAAGAAATGAAGCAGCCAGGTGGCGTGAAATTCTACGATGCATCTTAAATGTTACTCTTTTTTTAGCGTCACGAAACCTTAGTTTCAGAGGTAAATCTATTTACAATTATGCTATTGTGATACCGACTATCTTTAAATCTATTTAGCTTATATTTATAAGATTAACTAGATATTTTGGAAATCATTAAATAAAACAAATCCTACTTTATTCTTTTAAATAAATATGTTATAATATTCATAAATCATGATATAAAATCATCATAGAATCATCATAAAATAAAACAAATGCTTCTTTATTGTTTTAAATAAATCTGTCTTATTATTATAATTTTTAGGTTCATCAAAAATGATTGGAGAAGACGACAATGGCAACTTTCTAGCTACCCTAGAGCTCTTGGCCAACCACAACAAGACTCTCCAACTACACTTAGAAGAAGTTTCCCGCTGCCAACAAGAAGGTAACAAAATGAATGCCCATTACTTGGGCTGGAGCACTCAAAATGAATTCATCAAAGAGTGCGGAGGAATTGTTCACGGTGCCATCATCAACGAAGCTCATATGGCCATCTACTATTCCATTCTTGTGGACGGGACTCCGGACGTCTCTCACACCGAGCAAATCACCTTTGTTCTCCGCTTTGTATACTTTGGTACTGACAAAAGATGGACCGTGAAGGAGCGCTTTCTGAGGGTCGAGAATCTTGAAAAAAAGATAGGTGCTGACATTGCCAAGCTTATTATGGACGTCTTAGAACAAAATGGAATCGATCTCAAAAACTGCAGAGGTCAAGGATATGACAATGGAGCGAACATGTCCGGTATATACAAAGGAGTACAGGCGATTATACTGCAAAAAAATCCTCAAGCTCTCTATATGCCATGCAGCGCTCATAGTCTCAACCTTGCTGGTGTTCATTCTGCTGAATCTTCGGTTGAAGTCAAGAACTACTTTGGCCGAGTCCAGTCACTTTACAATCGTTTCAGTGGAAGCCCTAGTCAGTGGAAAGTCTTGATTGAAACCACTGGTTTGTCCCTTCATCAAACGTCGCAAACCAGATGGAGTGCGCGAATCGAGGCCGTGAAGCCGTTAGCCAAGCGATCCAGGGAAATCCTCGAATCTTTGAAAAAGCTCCGCGATTTTGATTTAACAGCTGATCAATTGAATGAAGTAAAATCTCTGGAGAAGTGGGTTCATTCATTCGAGTTCATCGTAATGACAACCTTTTGGTATAAAACTCTTCAATCAATTAACTACGTGAGCCTTGCACTCCAATCAGAAAATATCTCCTTGGACGACGAGATGAAACTCATTAAGACTCTTATTGAAGATCTAAATCGACTGAGATCATCTTGGACCAGCATCTTTAATGAGGCACGTTTGATAGCATCTGGTCTTGCTTCTTTTGGTTTTCAATCAGAATTTGTGAAGAAGAGGACGAAAAAAAGGAAGACCTTTCACGAAGAGGTGAGGAACACCGCTCATTTCCATGAAGACGAAGCAAAAGAGTTTGAGGTGAGCGTATTCAATACCGCTCTTGATACTCTTATTCAGCAGGTCAGCGATAGATTCCAAGCTGTTGAGAAGACGACGAATATGTTTTTGTTCTTGTGGTCATTGAAATCTCTTGTTATGTCAAATGAAGAAGAATCAGAAGAAAGTGTTGAAGCACCTATCCAATTGGAGGAGAAATGCAAGGTCTTGGCACAAATCTACGCGACCGATGTTGAGGAAGAGAAACTTATTGAAGAGGTCCGCCACCTCGATGCTCTGAAGCGATCCAATCTTTTTGGTCCAAAAGAATCTCTCACTTCCATGACGTTATTGAATGGAATATACAAGAAAGGTCTTCAGCCGCTCTTCGAATCAGTCTGCATTTTGCTGCGCATCTTCAACACCATCCCTGTTTCTGTTGCGGAAGGCGAGAGATCTTTTAGTAAGCTTGCTCTAGTTAAGACAGCTTTAAGGTCTACAATGAGCCAAGAACGACTCACGAATCTTCTGGTTATTTCCATTGAGCATGATCTTGCCAAAAAGTTATGCTACGGTGAAGTGATTTCCAAATTCGTCATGAGTAAAGCTCGAAAGATCAATTTCCTCTGAAGTTGAAACAACAATAGCTGTTGTATTCTAGACAAATTTTTGCTCTTAACATCCAATAGTGTTTAATGATTGTCTTTGGTCTGTTTCTACCATGTTCTAGTGTCGACTTTATCATTTTATGTATGAGTGTATAACCAAGTCAAAAGACCATTGCAATTATCTAGAAATAAACTGTTCAAATGTTCATTAATTAAAATTAAAAAATTCTATATTCTTTTATCCTCTTTGATTTGTTATCAAATGGCTTATTATATGTATTGAAATATGGATCATTAGATCAGCTTTCACTTTCAGTAGGGCGCTTGGGAAATTTTGACCCTGGGCGCCGCAAAGGCTCACGGCGGGCCTGTATTTTAGAATTTATTTATGTTATACACTAAATCTACCACTATGTACTAAATGAAACATGTTCTCCAGAGAATATTAAGTTAAAAGTTCTTCCGTAAAATAAGTCTGTTAAATGTAAGTTTATGTTATGTGTTCTTGGTGTTCTGCACTTGTATGATATTTATCCAATCGAGCAAAAACTTATTATACATGCCGGTGACTAATCAATAGAATCAATTCAATGTTCTATTAATTTATAGTCAATATGAAATATGTGTCACATGTTTATTATTCGTTGTGTCATTTGTCCTTGGTTTCATGTTGTTGGCATGTTCTTCAGAGGTATGACGAGGGACATTATAATAGCTGCTTTTGTGGGTCAGGGTATAATGAATATTCACCAAAAATTTTAGCGTTTTAGCTTCAAAAATGGTGAAGATATGATTTTTGCCTCAAATGTAACAATTCTGCACCACTGTGCAGTGGCCAAAGTACAAAGTGGTGAATTTTCACTTAACAAAACTGCTCAATCATTCAGCATACCAGTAGCAACTTTTCACAGGCGTGTCCACGGCATAGATGAAACATTTGGGAGTGGTTCAAACATGAGATTGACGCAACAACTTGAATCAATTTTGGTAGATATCCTAATCAAATTATCCGATTTGGGCTTTGGTAAAACTTACAATGACGTCATCACACTAGTTACCGACTATTTGCAACACCAAGGTCAATCTCATTTGTTTCCTAATGGTACACCAGGGAGAGATTGGTATAAGCTTTTCATAAATCGGTGGAGTTATAAGTTAAGCATCAGGGCCATAGGCAATATTTCATCACTCAGAGCCGCTTCTTGCAAGAAAAAATAGTAGTAAAGTATTTCAACACACTGCAAAGAGAATTCAACGAAGCAGGAATCAATGAAAATACTTCATGTCATTGGGGGAATTTTGATGAAATTGGCTTTTCTGGTGATCAAGGTAAGCAACATATAGTTTGCCGGTGTGGTGCAAAACAACCATTGAAATTGGTTGGCAAAAATGAAAAAATCCATTATACAGTCTTGCTCCATATATTATTTTTAAATAAAAAAACGCCTATACAGAAATTGGTGTTTAAGTGGTTCAGACGATGCCGTTTACGCCATATCTCCATCTAGATGGATGGAAGATAAGCAGTTTGTGAATTGGCTCACTGGCGTGTAAGTTCCTGCCATTAAAAAAATTCCAGGTAATTAATTTAATCTTTACTTTAATCAATTACTTAATTAAATAATTCTAATTATAGTTATCCAATTATAGGCATTCATATTTTAGTCGTAGATAGACATGTGACACATGTCACCTATCGGGTCGTACTTATTTGTATCAAAAAACAATATCTTGTTAATTTACTTACCAGCTCATTCGTCACACATTCTGCAGCCACTAGGTGTTGATGTTTATTGTTATGTCAAAAGAGTTTGGCGCAAATTACTTCAACAGTTTTATGCAGAGACAAAGTTCAGCAACTTGTCAAAAGAATGATTTAGCCGACTGCAAGCAAAACTTTTTAGCTCTGGTGAGGTTTTTACACGCACCCTAATAGTTAGTGGATTTCAGAATACTGGCTTGTTTCCACTCAACATCAGTAAAATTGATCAGTCAAAATTGCAAATTGCTAATACGTTTGAAACCCCGCCATCTCAACCTGAGCCTTCATCATCTCAACCAACAGAATCTATGAAAGTACCAAAACCACTACTAGCACCAGGAACTACACCATCTCAGCCACTACTATCTGAATCTATATCAACAACATCTAGCATCAGCATGTGTTGCATAGCATCAGCTTCAAAGTCACCTCCAAAGCCAACTCGCCTGCAAACAACCTTCAATTGTCTAGTAACTCCGGCTATTCAAAAAGAAATTCAAAAAGAGGTTGAGAAACACTTGCAATCGGCCCAATCGCTTGCAGCAGCTTTGCAACAAATGTTTCACATCGAACACGTTGACACAAAAAAACGAAAAAATGTAGATGAACCAAGGTTCGATGGGGAGTGTCTCAGTAAACCTGAAATACTCGAAAGATTGAAAGATGCTGAGAGCAAAAAAGCAGCAAAGCAAGCTAAAAAAACAGCCTAAACTAAGCTTTAATGACGAGCAGTAAATAAATCAAACAACAACAGCAACTCCAACAACAATAACAGCTGCAAACCAAGTCAATTGAAAGATGCTGAGAGCAAAAAAGCAGCAAAGCAAGCTAAAAAACAACCTAAACTAAGCTTTAATGACGAGCAGTAAATAAATCAAACAACAACAGCAACTCCAACAACAATAACAGCTGCAAACCAAGTCAAGTGTAAAAAGTGCCGCAAAGTTTTAGGCGAAGCTTCAACAAGTCAATACATGGAATGGTATCAGTGTGAAAATTCAAAATGCAAGGTCTGGCTTTGTCAAAAATGCGTACCAAACCGATATGTTAAAGGCGCTGAGTTTTATTGCACCAAAAAGTGCCGCACAAGTGACAAATCAGCTCAACCTCTAGTACTTTTCTATGATTCAACATTGTTGTTCTACGCATTTAAGAGCCATTTTATTTCGTTTCTAATATCTTTATTACTTGTCAACAACCTCGACGACTTTACAAAAAAAATTGTTTGCTATATATAGCATTTTAACATACCACTTGTGACTCTTGTCAACAATTAACAATCGTTATAAAAACCGTTATAATAATAAAATTATGCAGCGTGTGAATCTTGTCAATAATTAGCAAAGCTAATTATTGGCACATTATTGACGCATATTAAAATCACAACATCTCCCCCAGCTCACCAAGAGCTCATACATAATCATGATACTTTCGATTAGGAAACACTCTTCTCCCATAGCGAGTGAATCGAACAGGGTGTGTCTCTATCTCACAATTTGTTGGATAGTTTTGACCAGCGTGGTCTGCACTATTGTCCTGGGAATTTGTTTGAGAACTTGGATTACAACGCGTTCTAAGTTAGTTTCGGGAGGTTTAACCAGTGTCAGATCGTAATCGTCATCAGTTGTTATGTCTCCTTTCTTGTCCTCACAACGATGCTGCAGATGAGAAAAGTGTCGTGGTAACGTACGCCCATTAACTTCAACTTCAGCGGTCAAACCATTACGTAGTGCCACTATACTTCCTTTTAACCATCGCCATGTACACGGCGTCATATGCTTGGGCTTCACCCACACTTTATCGCCAATTTTCCATCCTTGAAACTTAGTAAGGGGTTTTTGTGTTGATTCAACTTTATCGATTCCAGGAATTCGGACGCGTTTGTATTGTTGGCAAAAGATTGCAAAAGGTGTGCCGTGTTTTGATGGAACGTTGTTGATTAAGAATACAGACATGGGTATATCACATTTTGCTCTCGCGTTTGTTCTTTTTACTGTGTTATGAACTCTTTCAACAATTCCATTTCCAGATGGTTTTTCAACAGCTCGATAATAGCTTGCATAGTCTGAGATCTAAACGACTTACAACTATCTAGGAGAACTTCGGAAGGAGGTCCAAGCAATAACCATATTGTTTCTAACGATTGAACAACCATTGCTGCACTTTCATCGCTTAATGGTGACCATAACGTGTATCTGCTTGGGCCACAATTGATACAGGTGAGATAAAGCAATGAATCAACGTGAGCAACATCGCAGGCTACTCTTTCCCACACTTTACTGACAGCAAGATTTCCTTTATCCAATGAAACCACATAAGGATCAATTGAATTGCATTCATCACATTCAGCGACAACTTGTCTCACTGTTTCTCTGTTAACGTGGATACCAGCACGCGAGCATAACTCCATACTCTTGGAAACTCCCATGTGTGCTATTGAATGAACTTTTTTAACCTGCTGATTATCGTGTTTATAAATGATAATACATTCTTGTGTTGCAACTTTGTGTTTTACCCATTTAGCTGGCACTCGTGTGAGTTCATCTGCGACATTTTTTGTTGTTGGTATCCATGTAACATTTACATTTATGGCATAATCTTCGACCAATTTTTCAAATATCTGAAGCCTTCGTCGGATTAGCATTTCACATTGTCCAGCATATTTTACAGGTTTGTCACGAGTCAATTCGGAATTCAACCAGCTGAATACACTATGAGAATCAGTTTTGATAGAGACATCACTTGGATTCCATTATAATGCCATATTGAGACCTTCAATACATGCATCCAATTCAGCTACGTTGATATGCATTGCATCAGACTTTGATCGGAGCCATGTCGCATCTTCTATTTTTTTGCCACCTTGCATTATCACAACCTTTTGCCAGCGAACTTGCATCACACCATACAGTAAGGGATGCATTTGGTTTGACATTCCAATACGCCTTTGGCTGGATCGCATTTGATGACTTTCTCCACGACCTCCTTTATCATTTCATTAACGTGCTTATCCGTAATAGTTTCATCCCAACCTGCCTCGTTAGTACATCTTTTTATAAAGCTGCATGCGAGTCTCAACCATCCAGCAACTGGTAGATTAGCAACCAGATTACCACACAATGAGAATATCTCTCTCTTGGTGAGTACATTTTTTATAATGGGAATTTCGCGACCTCTCTTCCAAAACATTTCCTTTGTAGACGGATTTACTGTTACTTCCAATCCTAGTGCACGAACTGGGTTTTTTGCCAAAATATTCAGGTGTTTTTGCGTGAAGACCCCATTTCTTCAAATGTGCCACCAGCATTCTTCCGTTTCCATTGGTTGCCAAAGTGTCATCAATGTATCCTCTTGTTGATTTTGCGAGTGCAGAATTTTGTTGGAGCACATATTGTAATATTAAGCTCATCATCACAGGTGCTAGGTTCAGACCGAAGCCCAAACGTGTGAGTGCATACCGTTGATCTTTGTAAATGACAGTTTGGTAAGGCCAATGTCGTGTATGCACATGAATTTGTAAGTATGCTCTTTTTAGATCCACCACAGAATCGTTGCTATTTGTACTCATGAGTCTCCAATCTCTCACTGCATCGTTGATAACATCCGCATCCCTTGTAGAGGCTTTTACATAGGCGATGAGTTCGCGATAATCAAGCACCGGTCTTATCTTCTTTTTGTTATCTTGCATGACGCACATCAATGGTAGTAATCCTTTAGCTTTGCCCATACTTTTTTCGTCATATTTGACAAGTATGCCTTCTTTGATCCATTCGTTAATTTCGTTGTCGAACGCTTCACGATGTTGATTAGATACGTTATACTGACTTGTTCTGTTCTTCATTTTAGGTTCGTTCTCCCACTCCCAACTAACAATCCATTTTTTGCCATCAAAATAAGCTTTGCTTGTTCCAATTTCAACAGTCGCGACGCGGGGTGTCGATGACAACTTAATTAGAGAATTACAGAATTTGATTTCCCAGTGCCAATTTTCAGCTCATCACACGACTTTATTAGATCCATGCCCATAATCATGTCGTATTTGTTTATTACTTCATCCACGCATAACACCAATGCATTAAGCAGGCACCCATTCGTTGGGTGGTGTATTTTAGCAACAACTTCCTCACATCAAATCATTCCGCCCATTGTTGCAACATCCACTACACGAATCACTTTGTAGTTAGATGGCAGTAGCTTCTTGGTGATGATTGATTGCGAGCAACCAGTATCTACAAGTGCTGTGGCTTTTCTTCCGTTTATCACCAAGTCGATAGTAGGAAGTACTGTTTCGGGACGAGTTCTTGTAGTAATACCTAATGCGAACTCGTCCCTTTTAAGTTTTCCTGGTTTTGTCGACGTTTGTAACAGTCCTTCGCAGCATGTTTATGCGAGCATTTCTTGCATAAAGAGGTACATTCACCTGCAAAGTGATTTAATGATTCGCAATTGAAACATCGCATTTCTTTCTTTCTCCGAATATGATTTGTCATTACTGTCCCAGTTGTTCGGTAACTTGCATTTACCTCTTCATTCACAGATAAACATGCCGCATCCAATCTGGTTTGTACAATTACGAATGCAGTCTTGACGCAATCGTCAAAGCTCAACGCATCCTCTCCCGTCTCTCTCTGAAGGCAAGAACTTGCATTCTTGAGCTGCTCGAATCACTCGATGCGCAAACCTCTGTATCGATTCTTCAATGCCACGATAAGTTTTCCCAAATTCATACCGTGAGATTAACGATGATTTTCTTATCTCCAACGTTTCAAGTTTCACCACCAACTCTTCGTACGAAACGTCCTCTGGCAGTTCAGGTACTGTTAATTCTTCCAAGGTATTGTAGATTTTCGACGGCAGAGCAGCAAGCAAATACGCTACGTGTCGATCTGCAGTAATAATGTTTATCACGAAGAAAGAAGTCATCTGCCGAATAAATCGCTTTGGCTGTCCATCTTCATATTGCGGAGATAATAGACACGGCCGGTTAGCTTGTTGTTCTACGCATTTAAAAGCCATTTTATTTCGTTTCTAATATCTTTATTACTTGTCAACAACCTCGACGACTTTACAAAAAAAATTGTTCGCTATATATAGCATTTAAACATACCACTTGTGACTCTTGTCAACAATTAACAATCGTTATAAAAACCGTTATAATAATAAAATTATGCAGCGTGTGAATCTTGTCAATAATTAGCAAAGCTAATTATTGGCACATTATTGACGCATATTAAAATCACAGCAAACATCATCACAAAAATAAAGTTTTTTTTAATTGGTTATTTTTTAATTCTTATTATTGGTTGTTTTTTAAATTGTTAATATTGATTGCTTTTTGCTTTTTTTAGTTAAGTGTTGTTTTAATTACACATAGATTTACGTATTTCATTCTCCCCGAATGTGAGGGTAGAATTAAATAACTTTTTTTTTCAATTAAATAAAGTTTTTTAAAAATCAAGTAAAAACTTTTTTTACTTGATTAGTGTATATTTAAATACAGCTCAAATTTCTCTACAATTTAAAAAAAAATCAATTAAATTTTTTAACTATTTCATTTGACCCCATTTCACTCTAGTTTTCACAATCTGTAAAATAAAATTTTAAATTATATTAATGCCTTTTCTAAATACCATACGCTTAAACTATCGGTATGAAAGAACGTTATCTCAGGTTCTATTTTAGTTAACGGACTCGGGGTCACGCACTGGTTCGATTGTCGGTTACGGACGTGGCATACTAATTAATAAATAAAAATCAAAAACTACTGTAGCAGTTAATGTGGTGAAATTAGAAATATATCTCTACATTATATTTGTAATTCTGCTATAATACATACATAGACTTATACATACATACATACATACATACATACATACATACATACATACATACATACATACATACATACATACATACATACATACATACATACATACATACATACATACATACATACATACATACATACATACATACATACATACATACATACATACATACATACATACATACATACATACATACATACATACATACATACATACATACATACATACATACATACATACATACATACATACATACATACATACATACATACATACATACATACATACATACATACATAGACATACACTTATGCATGCATATATACAACTTTGTAAAAACTAAAATAGTTGTTCTTTTAGATTTTACGAATATATTAAAATGTCTGGTTCAGACTTTGGAAATCCCCTTAGAAAATTTAAGCTTGTGTTTCTTGGAGAACAAAGTGGTAAGTATAGATTTAAAGGAGATATCACTAATAAATTAAGGTAGATAGTCATATAAATATTTTTTGTATTGAATGTTTAAATTTTTTTTATCCTTAAAATTTTTGGTAATGCTGTTGTTATAACTGTCATTACTTTCATTAAATTAGTATTTAAAAAAAGTCCTATTGGGATGATAAAAACAGTAATAGTTGGCTAAATTGCTGCTCAATCTTAAAATTTGTAATGATGCAAATTAGCTCAAAATTTAAAATTTACATTAAAGTATGATAGTTCCAATTAACCCAATCTCCTAAGTATGGAATTTATAACATTTTCTAATTTTTCTGTTGATTGAACAGTTCTAACCATCCACTTTTATAAGTTTTTCATTACGGCCAGCTATGAATTATGGCATTAAACTTTCTTTCTTTATCTACACTTCATTTTAAAACTGTATTCATATAAAAACTTGAATGTATCTGGGTACATTCAAAGAACAAAAATATGCTACAGTATATGCAAATAAAATAGAATTTAAAAGAAAAAAAAAAAGTTAAAGTTATGTCAGGTTATTTTAAAATTAGTCTATATATCAAAACTGAAATCCCAAAGTTAAAGAAGATTGAGTGTTTTTTTTTTTAGGTGGTTGTGTGAGCAACACAAAAACCTAAAAAGAAAATTAAAAAGTAATGTATGCATCAGGATGATAGTACAATCAATCTTTTTTACTATCAGAAAATCTTTGTATATATAAGAGGCACATTACAAAGAACCATAGCAAAAGCTTTTAATTTCTTCTTTAAACACATGCTTTGTTTTCAGTTACAAATTGGCACATACATGCATACATACATACATACATACATACATACATACATACATACATACATACATACATACATACATACATACATGCATGCATGCATGCATGCATACATACATACATACATAAGAATTTTAAAAAACCAATTTATCATTGAAACACACTTTGAAATAAAAATAAGTCCCCAATCAGTAAAATAATCATATCATATGCAAGAGTACTTACAAACAATAGGCAATTCAACTTATTCTGCACTCTTTCAATAAAACTCACTTTGCACAAGCTGTTATTGATGAATTCGGTCCAGAGGTTGGTCATTTTGGAAGTGATATCAGATCTTCATCTTTTTTTGATGGTATGAACAACTTTCTAACCAGGACCAACTTTCTGACAATGCCTTTTTGAAAATATGTATTAGGTTTTAGCAAGGTTTCAACCTTCCCTCTTTCTCTGGGGTTTAGGCCAATTGCTTTGATAAAGAAGTTTTTTTTTATATAGAAAATAAACACCTTTTTAGTTTTTAAATTAAATAATTTTTTTTTTACTTATTTAAAAACTAAAAAACATTTAACTTAACCTAAAAAATCACCAAAATCTGGAGTTGATTTTAATATTTTTCCAGAATATAAGCAGCATTGCCCAACACCTTAAAAGCTAAAACATCCTGAAATCCCTTTAGACTCTCTTCCTTTTTGAGCAGTCTGTCTAACAAATCTTGAATCATAATTTCTGTGAGGCATTCTATTGTCTTAATTGATTTCCAATTTTTCTAGTATTGAAGCTTTTAATCATTCATTAAATGCTTTTAAACTTTTGAAAGCCACTGTTAACACCACCATTTTTTAAACAAGACTATCAGCTAAATTTGCTTAAAGAATGTGTTAATTTTTTTTTTTTTGGTGCTTCCTTTGCAAAGAAGCATGCAAACTTGGTTAGTCATGAAAAAAATCTATTTTTCTAACATTTAATGATGTTTTGTTATGACATAAAAACTTTAGGTTTTTAAGGTTTATAATCATTAAAAATGGGTTCCAGATGAAAAGTTGGTCCTAAATGCATAATTTAATTATCTTTGAATGATTAAATCTACAGGTTTATAAAATTATATTTTAACTTACCATGCAGATCTATCTTAAAATTGTAAATCAAATCGTATTTAAATTTTTAATGTCAAGAATTGCTTTAAACTAAATGCCCAAATTTTCCCAGAAAATTGTTTCATTAATCGCTTTATGTTTCCACAAAATCAAAGAGATTAAACAGCCTAACTGAGTTGATATGGAATTCCCACAAGTAAATTTGACAAAATGATATAAAAATTAGGTATTGTGTTTCTTTCTTTTTCGGTCCTTAATAATTGAAGGTAAAATGGCTAAGGTATCTAGGCTACTTTACCTTTAAACATTGAGATATCCAAGTCTCAAAATATGCTTGAAAAAATATTTAACTATTATGGAAATTGTGGCAACAATTATTTTCTAAATCTAACAGCAATGTCAAGTGCAACAATAAAAATAAATTATTCATTTCACATTCACTGAAAACATCATTAACAATAACTGTCAATTAAAGATTTGTATTCTTATAGAAAGTCTGGTGATGGCTGATGTTATAAATCAATGCATGCATATTGGTTCTTTGGTTCTTCTAAAAAAAGTTTTCAAACATAAAATAGTATTTAAAAATATAGCATTTTATAGATTTTTGCCCAACCCCTACCTACCAATTTTTACTTTTAACTCTACTAAGCTTGCTAGCATCACTAGAAATTTCATATGTATATAAAAATAGTATGATAACATTTTTGTTTTTCCTTCAAGTAAGGTGATAATTTCCCTTCATGTAAGGTGATAATTTTCCTTCATGTAAGGTGATAATTACTGAAGAGTTTAAAGTTTCAGAAGTGATTCTTATGTCAATAAGTTCAATAAGATTTCAATAAGTTTTTCAAAAATTAAGTAGATTTTTACAGCAGCAAAGCGTAATAGTTTCTTGAGTTTAGGACTACAATTAAGTTAAGAATAAACTTTTATGTATAGTAACTGCGTGTGTTTTCTTACATCTGCCCTATGGAGATTTGACAATCTGATGTTTAATATTTCACTTTCATTCACCGTAGTTGGCAAAACATCTTTAATCACAAGATTTATGTATGATAGTTTTGATAACACATATCAAGTAAGTGTTTAAAACCTCTTTTTTTTTTCCTTGTGGAAAAGTAATAATCTTTGTTACTATTATTATTATTATTATTATTATTATTATTATTATTATTATTATTATTATTATTATTATTATTATTATTATTTTTATTATTATTCTAGGAAAAATGTACCTTTTTATTATTATTATAATTATTATTATTAGAAAATTAGTCACTATTTTTTGTAGAAGGACAATTATGTTTATCTTTTTTTTAGAATAAAAATCTAATTTCAAATTTCAGTCTATTTTATTTGACAGGCTACTATTGGAATAGACTTTTTATCAAAAACAATGTATTTAGAAGATAGAACAGTAAGTCTAACTTGAAAATGTTTTACATAAGCAACTTGAACTTGAAGTTAGGCTTAATAATTTTTAAAACTTGATAATTTTGCTATATAATTTCAGAAGATAATATTTCTACAAAGTTTGATTTATTAATGTTAAGTTCTGAACTTTTTTTGTTCCTCTATATCAACAGAACTTACTGCTGTGTAATATATTAAATAAATTCCCTACAATTTGCAATTTTTAAATAATTAAAAAAAAAACATTTTGGTAAAATAGCAAGCTTAAGAGTTTTTTATTTCTAAAGTTTCATTACCTTTCTTTAAAGGTGTGTGGTTATCTAAATCATACTTCAATCATTCCCTTTTTAAGGTTCGACTGCAGTTATGGGATACTGCTGGTCAAGAAAGATTTCGCAGTTTGATTCCAAGTTATATTCGGGATTCCTCAGTTGCAGTTGTTGTTTACGATATAACAAGTAACTTCATTTATGATGTAACAAGTAACTTCATTTTTTATTCTTGTAATCATCTCACAGTTATTTGTTATAAAAACTTTATTTTCATTTTTCAGATGTAAATTCCTTCCAGCAAACAAGTAAATGGATAGATGATGTGAGAGTAGAAAGAGGAAGTGATGTTATTATTATGCTAGTTGGTAACAAGACAGATTTAGCTGAGAAGAGGTTTGTTTTATTTTAAGTAAATCAATTTTTTTTATCAAACAATTAATTATTGCTAACTTTTTTACGATTGTTTGAAAAACTCTTAAGATATTATTGACTATGGAATAAAACCCCCAACAATGTAAAAAAAGACGCTTTATCTCTCAAAAAAGAAAAATCTTTTTTAACAACTAGTGTCATTTTATTCAATGTCAAAGAAGATTAAATTATGTTCTCTAGTTTTATTTTTCATTGCAAATGTTTTTTGTCAGTTGGTGACTTGAAATCTACCATGAAACGTTTATATTTTGCATATTTACACCAAAAAATTTTACTTTGTGTCTTTTATTTACATTTTAAAAGGCTCGAAGCAATGACGTCTTTTTAATCAAATAGCTCTTGATATTTTCACCATATATATATTTGGAATCACCGAAACTGTATATTTAAGCTTTCTAGTAAAGTCAATTAATTAATTGTTTTTTTAGACAAGTTGCCACTGAAAGTGGTGAAGCTAAAGCTAAAGAACTGAACGTCATGTTTATCGAAACAAGTGCAAAAGCTGGTCACAATGTAAAGCAGGTATAAATTTTTCCGGGCGATTCGAACACCTTGTGCATTATTCTCTGATGAATTCTTGCGATAACCTTCCTTTTAAGCTATTTCGAAAGGTGGCTTCAGCTTTACCTGGCATGGAAAACGCGCCTGAAAAAAAAGAGGATCTAATAGAAGTTACATTAAAAGATAATCCTCAAGACCAGAACAATCAAGAAAGTCGTGGGTGTCAATGCTGAACCGAAATTCATTTAACTTTTAAAATAACATTTTAAAGAATTTCTATTTCAAACAACAACCTTTATATATCGATCTGCCCAATAATTTTGTTCGAAGAAATTGTTTAACGGATTTTTTCTTGAATGGTTTGCTGTTTGTCGCATTAAACTTTTAGTTATTTAGTTTTTTTCGTTTACTTTTGTATAATTATTTTTGCCCTTTAACCGTGAAATATTCGCCACACGTGTTTTGTAATCGTTTTTAAGAATTATTTATTATTTGTGATTTATTTAAAGTTTTTTGGCGTTATTGTTATTAAACCTCTTTTTCTCTTCAGATTTTTTCTTTAAAGTTTTTTAGTTTGTTAATCGTTATCAAAAAAGTTTTGCGACGTTGTACTGAAAAAAAGGTTTCTTTGCCATTTGATATTTATGTGCTGGAAAGGTCATTGTTGTATACTTATTGTAAACATGACTTTATGTATTCTTATATTATGTATTATCTAATATTAATAAATTTTCTTCAGCTTTCTGTTTGTTATATGTATAAGGTTTCAAATAAAACAAAAACAAAATGACCAAGTTTTTCTAGAGTAAGTCAACCTCCAAGTAAAACAGACTTATTAAATAGCTAAAATGTAATAAGTTATTTTTGTAATTTCCAGACTAATTTTATTGCGAGATCAAGTTTGGTAATAAAGTCTTGTTTCAACCCCTCTGACTATTGTTCTGTAAGGGTGAAAATACAGTTATCATCATTTACGTCAACAACGTGTTACCTTAAGTGACTGTAGTACAAGTTGACCACAATCACCAAATAATTGAACCAAATATTTTGAATAAAGTACCAGAAAGCGTTGATACTAAGGGTCTGCGTATCGTTATTATTTTGAACCGATAGCGATATGAAACGATAACGATATCAAACGATATGAGTTTGTCTATGAAACGATAATATCGGTTTGATTATCGTTTGAAACGATATTATCGGCTTTTTTTAATCGGTTTATCGGAATACATAAAAATAACGAGAATACCGATATTTATCGGTATAATAACGATAATTTTTACAATATTGCAATTTTTTTTTTTTTAAATGCCAAATTTTAGTTCAAATATATAATAAATCTTCAAGTCGAGTCAAGATGTCCTTTTGCCTATCTTCACCGGTTCTAAAAGTTAATCCGTCCCAATTCTATATATTATCTAGATGTCTGACTTAAAAAAAATTCTGTAAAGAAAAAGTGAAGAAAAAATGAAGCAACATTGTTCTCCAAATTGACCCCCAGGTTGAAACTCTCCCCACTCCTGATTTTTTTGCATTTAATCAATCATAAACATTAGTAAACACAATATATGTTGTCAAAAAAATCTGAACTAAATGCTAAATATCTATATTTCCAAAAATAAATTGCATAATTTTTGGCTTTTTTTCTTCCAAAGTTTTAATAAAGTCAGCAATATGGTAGTCAAAATAACCCAATAATATTTATTTATTTCATTTACAAAAAAAACATAATATAAATACATTTGTATCACAAATGATATTTAAGTTAATGCTTGTTTAAATTAAAAATTACCACAGAAGCGTTTAGCTCTCCATAACTTTTTTGTCCTATGTTTCTTTTATAGTTCATCCAAGGTTTTTTTAAATTTGTGATGAACTGATTCACCACATTGTTCTACATAGCTACCTAAGCTAATATTATTGCAATCTACTAAGGTGAAAATGTGACACTAAAATATGTATTTTCCATGAAACTGTCATAGCCAAATACATCTTTTGTATATAGTTAAAGACTAGAAAATGAACTTTTGAAATCTTCAATTTTAACAGAAATATCTGTACCCATTTCCAAACCAAACACAGCTGATTTCACTAATGAAAACTTACGCAAGCAATTCATTATTGGTAAAAAATTGATTGCTGCAGTTAAGGTAACATCCCTTTCTAAAATATCTAACTGGGGCATAAATAAATTATCATTGCTTCCATCTAAACCTACACCATGATACCCTCTCAATAATATGTGATGTGTTTTCAACCAGCTTTGAAAAGCTGGCTAAACATATTAAAGCAAAGTACAAAGTTTATCCACAACTCCCATCATAATGTGAAGCTCAGGTGGAGGAACAATGTATTTAAGAAAAGTTTCTTGATCTTCTTTTAAGTAAATGAAACGAGGAGTTATTACATTTTTGTATTCCTGCATTTTCAATCTTTTTTTTCCACCATATACATATTGATCATAAAATAAGTCTATGGAGCCCAACATCCTTAGTTTCTCTGCTTCAAGGGAGCATTCTCCTTCACAATACAGACAGGCGTATTTACCAGAGTGACTTGAAAGTTCTAAAAACACTATTTGCACACTTTAGGTCAAATGCCATACTGAAGTTTACTTCAAGTTGAAGAAGTGCCAATAATTTTTGGCCATTATTTTCTAAGACCATCTCCACAATGGCAAGAATATAGCATTGCTTGACACCAGAATCTTCATATATTTCAAAGGAAGAATAATGGTTTTTTGGATCGAAAACATTAATAATAACTTTTAAGAAGTTTTGACCACCATTTAAAGATATTCAGAGTTTCCTGCAATTCAGTCATTTTAACATTAATAATCGATTCTACAGCACTTGTTCGATTCCTGTGTAAAGTAGAACATGATTTTTTGGTTTTATTTTTAGAGAGTTCTAATGCATTTGATAGCTCCATAATATTTTGGAACAAGATATGATTTACTTTCTTTCTTTTTGACTTAATTTCATTTACTCCAACTGTAACAGAGAAAAGATTTCCACCTGTAGACATCTTGAATTACTCTACACTTACAATTCTTTCACTCTCCATTTTATGCTTTAACAATCCAGATGCTACTTGTTCTGCATGTTTATCTCCAAGTGATTCACTAATATCTACTATATTGGTTACAGCTTTACTTTTGCAACAATCATGAGAAACTCCTCTAAAATTAATAGTAAAAATTTTATAACAGTTTTTGAAATAAGTAAAAACAATAAAAAATATATTGAATCAAACTATAAATTAGCATAAAGAGAAAAAATGTTTTAACTGATCTTATTTTAACCTTATTTTTAAATTATAAAATCATAAATATAAATAATCTATACTAAGATTTAAATAGCAGAGTCCACAGATTTTTTCAGCTACATTTAAAGTATTTGACCCTGGCTAATTATTTGTCTGGATACATATCAGAGGTTTGCCTGATAGTACTCCTATTTACCTGAAATACATTACTTTCTATCAAATACATTATTCTACCTGAAGTATATTATATAATATCAACATGTATGTGTGTGTTAATATATATATATATATATATATATATATATATATATATATATATATATATATATATATATATATATATATATATATATATATATATATATATATATATATATATAAATACACACACACACACACATACACACACACACACACACACACACACACACACACTGGCTGGAGAATATATCAAAGGTACTTTAATCTATATATATATTAATGGGTCATTTTGACTACCATAATGGCTGACTTTATTAAAACTTTGGAAGAAAGAAAGACAAAAATTATGCGTTTTAATTTTGGAAGTATACATATTTAGCTCTTAGTTCAGATTTTTTTGACAACATATATTGTGTTTACTAATGCATATGATTGATTAAATGTAAAAAAATCAGGAGTGGGGAGAGTTTCAACCTGGGGGAGAACAGTGTTGCTTCACTTTTTCTTTACAGAATTTTTGTGAAGTTAGACATCTAGATAATATATAGAATTGAGAAAGATTAACTTTTAAAACCGGTAAAGATAGGCAAAAGGACATCTTGACTCGACTTGAAGATTTATCATATATTTGAACTAAAATTTGGCATTTAAAAAAAAAAAAAAATTGGAGTATTGTAAAAATTATCGTTATTATACCGATAAATATCGGTATTCTCGTTATTTTTATGTATTCCGATAAACCGATAAAAAAAGCCGATAATATCGTTTCAAACGATAAGTTATCGTTTAGTTATCGTTTCAAACGATACGTTATCGTTTCATAGACAAACTCATATCGTTTGATATCGTTATCATTTTATATCGTTATCGGTTCATACCGATATACCGATAACGATACGCAGACCCTTAGTTGATATTATAATATCAGATATTTTAAAACCCTACCCTAAAGCAGCGGCTAGAAAAAATAACATTAAAAAAACTAGACTCTTGACTAATACTCCGATCAGGTATGAAATTCATTTGTCTAAAGAAAAGAAAACTAAAAAGCAAGCTAACCAACAAAAGAAAGTTGTGACTAAATAATAATAAAAAAAAAGAAAAACGAAGAGCTTATCGATGAGGAATATGAAACAAGGTGAAACGAAAGCAGTTTTGCATTCTTCAATTAGGAAATCTGATAAAAATATTAAAGAATTTTGTAGTCTTGCAAACTTTATAATCTAAATAAAAATCTTATATCAACCTTCTTTAGTATCTTTAGGCTAAAAAGACTTCACGTACGGCATATATATTAAGTGACAAGCAAATAGCAGCAATAGGCATAATTAACTTTCTTATCAGATAAGGTTACACTAATCGGCATTTTTTTTTTTTTAATTACAATAAAATTGCAATTACAATTGGCCAATATTGCCAATCGCTTGCAATGGATTGGCAATTTATTGGGCAATAATATCGCAATATATTGCAATATTGACAATAAAATTAAGTTATTATTATTGCAATATTGACAATAAAATTGCAATAAAATATAATTAATTTGACATGCACCTAGCTTTTTGAACTAATCAGACAACACAATTTAGTTGTCAAATGCGGCAGCTGTACACCCTAGTTACATAATACAATATGCAGTGTAAGACAGGGTGTGCAGAGCAACTACATTGGATCACCTGAACAATGTTTAAAATAGCATTATAAATGAGCACAAGTACATTCCTGGAGTATCTAGACAATATATCCAGCCGCAGCGCGTCAATCAGCAGCGGCAACGCGTCCAGCAGTAGCGCGTTAATCGAATAACGTCTACGAGCAGTGCGTCCAGCAGTAGCGCGTTTTACAACAGCGCTGAAAGTTTAACATTGACGTACACTTTAAATTCATATTAAATGCTAACTCTAAAAAATCAAAACGACAACAAAATTTAGAATAAAATAGATTGTGTATTTGTTTAACACAGAAATATAACACATGCACAAAATAACTCAAAACATATTGTAAACACAAAATAGCTAAAATCGCTCATGACCCCGCACCACAATAAAAACGTCACTAATTTCTTTAGTCTTTACCAAACTATTTTTTACTACTTTTATTGTCTCGGAAAAATTGATTAATACTCGCTCGAACAACACGCCAGTTGTAAGTCTTGAAAACTTTGTCCAGTGCACCTTTAACTTCCTGCACTTCTTCTTTGTCCATATGAATGCGTGCAGTTGGCCCATTTGGTTCACAAATACGCGTGCAAGCAAACTCCTTTCCAAATCGCAAAACAATAAATTTTCTTGCGAAGCTACACGGGTCTCGTTTTTGAATGTCATTTAATTTAAAAACGGCATCAAATTTAGGATACACGGTCTAAAAATTATAATACAGATGAGTTCGGATTTAGTAAACAATCTGGTTTAGTAAACTTTGTTCAATGCACGGTCAAATTAAGCTACCTAATATATGTAAATGTGCCACTAGGGTATTGACTTTTCGGTATCTCCAGTTTCCAATATAAAAAACAGATGAACTTTGGTTTGAAAGTAACTGAAAAGTCATTGGTTTTATTTAATTTTTGAAAAAGGTCACCCACCATGACCCTTGATTACACGCTGGCTCCCATATATCAGTGAATTTTCTTCTAAAGTATATCAACCTGTGTCTCAAAAGAACCAGAATTTCATAGAGATTTCAGAAATAATAATGGTTTTAAATAAAAATAAATTGATTAAATTTTATATATAAAAACAATTATCTAAAACTTGAAAAGGTCTTTTTTTATGACATTTTGTTTGCAATATTATTTCTTAAAATGTTTCAGTAGAAAATATTATGAACTTTGAAAACACTTTAAAATTCTAGTTCTTTTGAGACCCAGGTTGATATACTTTTGAAGAAAAAAAAATTCAATGATATATAGGAGCCAGTGTGTAATCAAGGGTCATGGTGGGTGACCTTTTTCAAAATTTAAATAAAACCAATGACTTTTCAGTTACTTTCAAACCAAAGTTCATCTGTTTTTTATATTGGAAACTAGAGATACCAAAAATTTACCAAAAAGTCAACACCTTAATGTGCCACCCTTTCCTGAAGCAATCAATATTTCCTTTTTTTAATTCGGTCAATACTAGCTAGTGCTGCACTCATTGGATGAGCTTTTTCCAACTAAATTACAAAAATTAAATTTGACTTACATTATCATTAATAGTTTCATTTTCTATTGGGTGTAAAATTTCAGCCAGAAGTTTGTTGGTCTTCCTTTGTTCAACGAGAAGTTTCTTTTGTTCAACCAAAATTGCTAATGTTAAAAACAATAGAGTACTTCTATGTACAAGCACAATATGGTAGAGCTTATGCAAATACAGTATTTTAACTAACCTTCTAAACAAGACAGACTGCTCAACTTTGGTGTACCACAGTGTTTGGTTTTGGGAGCATCATTATCAACATTGTCATCAAGCATGTCAAGCTTGCGCTTTTCCAAAGCCATAATCTCTACTTCACTTTTTTTAGACGATCCTTTTTGATAGTTTGAAACTGATGCAAAGGAGTCTGATTCTATAAATGAAACGAACAATAAAAATATATTCAAGAAAGTACATCAACGAAATTGTAATAATATTATTAAAATAACCTGAAGAATGGTCTTCATTAACGCGTTTTTTTTTCAGCACCTTTGATTTAGGAGTCGATTTGTATTTAGGTCCATTTAGGCCTATACGTTCTGAGACTGGTGCCATATTGTCTGAATCTATAGAAAAATACAAGAACAATTAAAAGTTGTAGTTACATACACAGAATAGTAAATTCATAACAAAATTAATATAATATTATACTTGTAATTGTCACAAGTTACCTGAAGATGGGTCTTCATTATGTTTTCTTTTTCCCACAGCATTGCCTTCAATATAATTGAGGGCAAACTTACTCACTTCATCACTGCTAGGATTTTCGTCACCAAATTCATCCATAAAGTTATCCAATGATGTTTCAAATTTACAACATTGGGTAATAGACCCCTTATATATTATGACAGCTGAATGTTGTTTATTTGCAATGAATACATTCACTACATTTTTCTGTTAAGTAAAAAAACATTAAATTTATTTATCTACATCTTTCTTATCTACAATTTTTTCAACATCTTTAAAAAGTGGGCTTATATTTTAGGGTGGACTTTAATTAAAGTATATAGGGTAATTGTCATCTGTAGTTGTATTTTAATGCACTTACCACTTGAAACTCAAGGCATTCAACGGATGAATAATGCTTAAAAAGTGTATTTGAAAGTGATATAGGAGGTGTATGACGCTCATGCTTCTCACAGTCCTTGTACCATAAAAGAACAAATGTTGAAGAAAGCTTTTGAGTGTCTACAAAATCCAATTTCTTGGTTCTATTTCTACCAGGATAAGCCATTATTTAATAATATAAACCTATGAAAAAAATTAAAAACAACACAATCACGATAGCTTTACAAAGTTATCAAAATATAAAATTTATAAAAAAAAACTTGCTTGTACAAAATTTATAAAAATGTTTTTGTATTAAATGCTTGCATAATTTTTATAAAAATAATTTGTTAATATTGTAAATTATTATTAAAACATTATGTAAATTTTTATGTAAAATATTATGTAAAATTTTTATATAAAATATTATGTAAAGTTTTATAAAATTAATTTGTAAATTTGTATAAAATGCTTGTATAAAAAAACACACATGCATGGTTTATTTGTTTATTTATCACAAAATTTACATTTAGCCACCCTAAGCATATTCAAAAAGTTCTTTCAATGGTGTTAAAATTATCACTTCTTTTGTGAGTAGTTTACTTTTAATTAATATGCATTTGCAAACTAGATTGTCAGCTGGAATAACAACAATATTTTGTGTTTGTTCAACAATAAAAAATAAGTCATCATCAATGTTAACTTTCACATTTCCAATCATATCACCAAAAGTAGATACTAACTTGCATTCCACATTTAATAGTTGTAACTGAACATGTATAACATTGTCAACTAAAGGAAAATCCAATATGATACCAAACTTATTATGTCCAAATTGACAAGTGTAGCTGTTATGTTTGCCATAAGTTTTTGAATGATAAACAATACCATGTTTTAACAATTTGCCAGGATTTAGCAATTGCAATTCTTCCTGTTCACTAATGCCAATATTTAATGCTTGACAAATTTCAGATTTTTTAGGATGATCTGTTGTTTGCAAAAAACAAGAAGCTGTTTTGAAGTCAAAAAATTTTTGCACAATCTGCTGTGGGTGACCATGTGTTCCTTTCATCATTTTTTTATAATTACTAAGCTGAGCTTCAAAACAAAAAATTGAGTAATTTGTCACACTTCCATGCATTTTAATAATATCGCTAACATGACCAAGTAGATGAACATTGATAGTATTCATATATAAAGGAAGCAACTCAGACAATGATTTTTGATAAAAATTAAACAGCTGGCTAATAACTGATACTTTATCTAAACATATTTCACTGCTTGACAAGCGCATGCCAATTACTAGAGAATAGATCATCATCATGCAGTCAGGATTCAAATATGGCAGAAAATATGGAACTGCTAAGTATAAAATAAAGTTTTTAAAGTCATGGCCTTTCCAATGTATAAATGATTTAATAGTTGGTGGCTTAGGCATGTTATGTGGCATTTTTTGATCAGCAAGTAAGATTTCCAGAGCATTTAATTTTGCAGCACTACCAATAAAAAATGCTTCATGTTTATTGATAACAGAAAATAAACAAATTAAAAGTTTTTTTGAGCAATTTTCGTAAAACAGATGTAACACATCAATAAGTATCATATCTGGCACTTTAACAAATGACATTTCACTAAAGATATTCAAGCCTTTAATTCCAAATACACATACTTTTGATTTTTCAGCTAATCTAGCATATTTGGCATACATTTCAGATGTTTTAAGATTATATTTTGTATCTGAATGTGAATAAATTCTTGCTGAACCATGTTTTTATTCAATTGTTCTACCAGGATGTTCACAATAATGACATCCAAATTCACCATTATATTGCTTGTGATTGATAATTGAGGCCACTGCAGGTAAATCGAAAACCAAACCAACAATATGAATAACAACTTGGACATTGTTAATTTCAAGGGGTATTTCAAACAGTTTTTCATTAATGCACTCCTAAAAAATAGTTAGTAATATAGTAATTATGCCTAATTGTTGTTTGTTTGTTGTTTATTATCATTACTTATAGTGTTAGAATTCTTTCACTGTTCCACAGCTGGAACAGTGAAAGAATTCTACCACTATAGGAAAATCAATTAACTATAATTTTAATATAAAAAATAACTATTAATAATTGATTTACCTTCAAATAAGCATGCCAATTAGGTTTTAATGATGAGAACCATAAACCAAGAAGTAATGTATTTTCAATTAGAAACCGTTTATAAGATGGTAAATTCAAAATAATTGCATGAAATGGCCAGATTGTAGTCTTTTTTTTTGTGTATGGTTCTCCACCATCAGTTGACATTAACAAATGAATATGTAAAACATTTTTAGATTTCATATTTTCGACAAAATTTTGTCTCGAAATTAAATCACTCTTTCGTTTACCCAATATAATTTCCATTTGATAAGATTTAATTGCTCCCAAATTTTGAGATAAAACAAGTTTCATTTGGCTAATAATATCCAATATAAAGATATGTGATGAACAATGAAGATTTAGTTTACGTGTCAACTAAAGCTGTGCAGCAATCATGACAATAATATGTATGGGTTGGTTCAGTATGGGAGAATACATTTTTTTAAACAAATCTACGAATCATTTTAAGAGATGAAGGTATGTCTTCTACACACTGGAAAATTTATAAAAAAAAAATTAAAACTTTAAAAGTATAGCTATTGAAGTTTTACCAACCAACCCAGGCCCCAACCTTAGTTGAAATGAAAATAAGACTAGACAGTAATGTAGAATGTTCCTAATTAAAAGACTCTCTACTTATGCCAATTTTCTCAGACTTTTTTTATAAATTATTGGCAATGTGCACCATTTCTGATGGTAGCCAGAGCTAAACTGCCAGAGCAGCATTTTTTGCAGTGCATTACTTGATATGACAGGCTCAAAGACTAGTCTGAATAGACTGGCTGTATCCATTTTTAATGTAAATGGAGAGTTTTAGAATAAAGCCATGGCTAGGCTGTGCGTGCTGCAGCCCATGCAGCCTAAGCAAATAAATTGACTAAATCCTTTCATGGAACTATTGCAATAATTAGGAAGAGAGAATGTTAACTTTAAGACTTTTTATAAATCTTCAAATATAGCAACTTTCCATGTTTAGCGACTTTAAATAAATTTATGTATTTTTACAAAATTTTTTATTTATTTGATGTTGTTAATTTATGTAATTATTAATTGATGTCATTTTATTTTTGGTGTACAAAATTGTTATTACCTTATAAATTTTTTTTTTTTTTTGGTATATTGGTAAAAATTAAATAAACTTTGGCGTTGTTGATATATATTCTGTGAAAAAAAAAAAAAAAATATGGAATGCACCCTGGTTCAGGTTTTCAGTGGCATTTGTCTGCCCAAGACAATAAATGCATTTTGTTTTTGTAATTTTTTAAAATTATGCCAATAAACTAAAAAAAAAATAAAATTTAATACGCCAAAAAATAACTTTTAGGGCCTGACAACACTAAAATAACCCACTTTTCAGGCCATTCAATAAATAAATATACAAAATATTTTTATTTAATTTTAATTTTATTAAGTCTCTAAGCTTGAACAGTAGCTTACCTATTACAGAAAATTTTTGGAATAAAAGTCACTAAACTTGAAGATGTCTGAGTTTTAAAATATTTTAATCAAGGGCCAAGTTGGTTGGTAATTTCATTAGCTTGGCAATATTCATTTACAAGTACATCGCACAATGTAGGCTACATTTTACATACCAGCAAAGTCTTCAAAAAACGATCAAATGCGATTTCAGTCAATGAATTGCTAATCATTAAATACAATAAGGTTAAAAACATAAACGTTTTGTTGGTAAGTGGATCAAATAAAGAACTTTCAAATGGATTACAACTAAAAAACTGAAACATGGAAGCTTTTGATTCTTCCTCAGGCTCAGATACTACAATTTCTTCTGTTTCTTGGGTAAATCTACCATTGTTAACATTATCATCCGTATCGCTACCGTCGCACAGTGACTCAGAACGATCAAAAAACGGTAAAAATTAAATAAAATTTGACATAAATCGTAAATCAATAATGTTATATATCAAAATAATAATTTTTGGGTCAAAGATTTCAAATTTATTAACAAATTTTTTTTTTATGCGTAGCTTCGACGCGTATAACGTGCGCTTATGCGCGTATACGCGCATTTAAGGTGACTATACGCGTACAAAAATTTTTTTTTTCAAGTTTTAGAATCTTCAAGACAAACACATTATCTTTATATATTACTCTACTTGATATTTTTATAAAAATGGTTTTTAAAGGAGGTTGATACATAGAGAAAAAAAAACTGAATTTATTACATTCATTTTATTATTTACATTACAATTAATTTAATAACTTCATCTGGTAACGGTTTTCCTCGATAGCTCTTATGTTTTCTAAAAGATATGCTTGATACTTTTGGATCTGATCTTACTAGAAGGTAGTGCATCTGATTCATCATTGTATTTAACCTTGAAATTTTTGCCGTGTGCTTAAGTCTAGAATTTCTTATCTGTTTATTTAAACTCTCCAGTGCATCTTCCGAATATACCCCGACTGGTAAAGGTAATTTATGTGATATGGAAGAACTATGAAGCAGCAGTTTATGTACAGTGGGAGGCATAACATACCAGTTGTACAAACTCACTATACGTTTAGCTGTTTCAGTGCAGTATAAATCTAATTCATTGATATTAATAGAATATCCACAAGATATGGTTATGAGAATATTATGCAATCTTTCAATTATATCACAATCAACTTTAGTAATTTCAGAAAAAGCTTTACTATTTTTAAATGCTCTTCTGGCAGTATTGCCGTCATTGGTATTTCCAGACCCAGTTTTAGGCATGTCAACATATAAGCTTAACCGTTCCATGAAGAGTTCCTGAATCTGTTTTTTTTTTAAGTCTACAGATAATTTTTCCTTAATTGTTTTTGGCTTATACTTTTTAATTTCAATTTTATAACTCAAATGAAGAATAAATTCCAAGCATTTTATCCAGCAATGCAAAGCTGAAATTCCAAGCCCCAAGGCTGACTCATTCTCAGTTTTTGCTTTTAATAAATCAATATTGTTCATTTCGTTGGGTTTAGCATTGCAAACATTGCAGGATTGAGTGGATTTTGTCTCTGTAAGTGCATTAACTACTTTATTATCAAACATTGTAAGATCAACTCTATAGCTGATATTAAAGGTCACCTTTCTTCCTGCAATATCAAAAACTTTGCAAAACATCTTTAAGGTATTTATTTGATTTTTTAGATCTGATTCTTCTTCTCTGGATAAAATTGGACTCTCTTTTTTATATTGTAGATGAAGAGGTCTACAAAAGTGACAACTTGAAGGATTTGCATTTTTCCAAATTTCGCCATCTTTTACTTTGAGCAATAAAGGCACAAAAGCTGTACTAAAAAGATTTTCTTCACTCTTAAGTTCTATACTTGTGATGCTTGTTTCAAAGTATTTCTGTTTATAAACACTTTGGCTTGATGCTCCATCAAAACCAATCTTTCCATATAAAACTCCAAATATTTCGTTACCTTGACCACAATTAGGCATATCAATCATTTCAGTTATTCTACTCACAGTGTGATCTAACATGCTTTGAAGAGTACACTTTGCAGAAATTTCAGAAAAATGTATATTCTCAGGATAACATTTCAATTTTTCCACCAAAATATCGTGCAAGGTAGGATAAATATGTACATTGTGAACAAGAGCTGAGTTTCTGATCATTTGATATTGTTTATCGCTGAGATCAGTGTTCATTTTTAATGCAAGAGCTTCCTCTACACTCATAATGATGGGAAAGGTTTTATCCAAAGTTTTATCAACTTTTTCTATCTCTAAAAGATTTGAGATATTGTTTTTTAAAAAAGAAGCTTTTTTTTTTTCTCCAGCAGCATTTGCACTTTTTGCAGAAGCTAAAAATAGAGCTTCATGATGTTCAGTGGCTAGTTCTTTTATTTTTTTTCTTTTGCTTTGCTCTCCAAGAACATTCCATTGCTTATGGGGCCTTCCAGAACCAAAATGACAATTTTTATTGTTCATAAGGTTTCTTTGAAGCCAACGATTTTCTTTTTGTATAAATGTATCATAATTTCGTCCACATTGTGTTAGTTTTCTCTTCACCTTTGAAATAAATATAACTAAAGCAACCTTTACTTTATTTAAGTTTTCTTTGCGAATTTCTTCAGTATTTTTTATTTCATTAAGTAAATCCTTCCATAATCTTAATTTATCCACTCCTAGTTCACGTATCTTTGGGATAAGATCTAATCTTTTCATTGTTATTGTTTTTAAGAACCATCAATATAATAAAACTAATAAATCAGAAACATTTTAAATTACATTATATATTTTTTTACTTTACACTGTTTAAAATTTTATTTTGTAATGGCTTTAACAATTGTCACATTGTTACATCCTGTAATAACACTATTTTACTAAGTTAACTTTATATTACAGGAAATACTAAAGTTGTTCAGTCAAGCTTTTTCAAACATGTTGTACCTATCAAATAATAAATACTTTTAAAAATGGCGGAAAACGAGGTTTTTAAGTGTTTATCAACATTTTTATTTCTTTAATAACTTCCAATACCGCAGGAGACCGCAGTAATCCCTTTATAATTTAAAAGTAGAAATGTTAATTAACTAGAAAAAATGTATATATTTTTGGAACTCGGTGGAACATTTTTTTAGCTGATATATAAACAGAAAAAATACAATTACTTGCAACCTTTTTTTTAGAAAAGTCTTTAAATTTTAACAAAAAAATTAGACTTTTTTTTACTTTTGAGTAAAGTTGAAATATATAGAGCCAAAAGATTATCTTTAAAATAAATATGCACTTTTATTTAAATTAAAAATACTCTATTTTAGTTAAATAAAAATCTCACATTTTTCAGATTTCTTTGAAAATAATATCAAATTTTTTTACTTCTTTTAACTATAAAATACAAAATAAAAGTTTTATGAAACAATTATTTATACTTTTGAAATAAAAAATTATTGCAATTTAATATTATTTAAAAAAGGGCACTTAACTTATAGAAAAGTTGTGAGGGGTTTATTACCATTTTTTTGCTGTTTTGAGTCACTGTGCGTCGGACTGAGAACTACTTTTAATGATGTCCTCTTCAGAAGACGTAGACTCAGCTGTAGAGTGTAAAATTTTTCTTTCGTACTTTCTATTAAAAAAGTTTCGTTTCATTGCGCAAATAAAATTTTAACAAATTTTCCAACCAGACAGGTTCGTTCCGCGCATGTACAAAACGCCACTTTGAACATTAAAATCATTCAAAGTCGTTAAAACCGATAAAAATAATTCCACATTAACTTGCAATAAATCCATATTACACAGTTGCAATAATATTGCAATAATATTGTAATATTTTAACAACAACCTTGTTACTGCTTATTAACACATTAAACGTATGTAAAACAAAAAAATGACAAGGGTAATTAGAAAAGCATCGGAATTATTTTTATTTAAGTGCATTTAAATTACATTTAAAAACACATTGCATTTGTAAAATTTTGTTGCATTTTTGGTTGTCAATTTATTGAGCAATTTGTAGCAATTTTAATTGAAAACGCAATAATATTGCAATATGTTGTAATATAACGCAAGATATGTTGATCAGTGTACGTTAACTGGTATCATTTTGACATCCATATATGACTAAATGTTCTCAATCGGATTTAGATCTGGAGACCAAGCGCTCCTTGGTAAAATCCCAGTTTGCTGCTCATTGAATCAGTCTTGGACTGACAATGCCGAATGAACTGTAGCTCCGTCCTGCTGGAATCTCCAAGCTTGGCTTTCACCATAAAAAGTTGCGCAGATGGTAAAAGTTAATCTTATGAGTATTTTAATAGGTAAATTGGTTAATTCAGTCCGTATACACTTTGCAACGTTCAGTACTCTTATGGGAAATGCAACCCCAGATACCAGCCCCTTCTTTTAATCTTGGTATAACGACTCGGTCCATAAATCTTGATTTTTGATCGAAGACCACAAAATTCGATTTATCGCTGAAGATGACTTTGCTCCAATCTTCTTTGATCTAGTGAAGTCTTTCTCTACACTGTATTTTGTCTTTTGAGCCTAGCCGTGACTTTGAGCAATGGCTTTCTAGCTGCATTAGTTGACCCGATTCCTTTTTTATGAAGAATCTTTTTAACTATTTCCTTACTAATACCAGTATTTTTAAACTTGCTATTAAGCTCAATAACAAGTATACTGTTACTAATTGAAGGGTTTTTCATTTTTGACAATGGGCAAAAACTGTTTGTGAAAAAAGCCTTTTTTTTTAAGCAATCATAAATCTTTTGTCATTTTTTAATCACCAAGTCCTAATATAACTTCATTGTATGTAATATCAGAAAAATTCATTACAATTTTGACAATTTTTTTTTACAAAAATACTTTTTTAAGCAACCATTTTAAATTAATTAATTGAACAGCTCGTTGCAATTTTGTGTTAAGCCAAGCGAACACTTTTTTAAGATGTTCTTTATTGGATAGATCTTGAAAAATTGGTTTTATTTGCTCATTACTACTACCGGCATATTTACTCTACTTATATAGTTTTTAATTTGGTCTCTTTATCTGATGGCAATCAGATATATAGACAAATACAATAAGCAGTTATTTTTGCCTTTAGTAAGAATAAGTGATATTTTTCGACGGAAACAAAAGCAGTGCAGTGAAATAATATTGCGATGACAGTTACACAAAATTCGGAGATTTGTCGTATTTTTCCAAAATGCCGAGCCAACATAAACTTGAAGTGTATTGGCTTTACCAGTCAATTCTTCTTTCCCTCGAACTTTTTTACCATCAGATATCATCCTACCTTTTGAATTGTTTCCTTAATTAGAAACAATTATTACCTGTTCTTTTTGGATAATGACTGATACATTTTAGTTTTGATGAAGCCAAAAGCGTCTCGAAAAAGTTTGAGTTCTGCTACTTTTGTAAAAAAATTATCATCTCTATCACCTTGATACTTAGTATTTTGAAGCTTCTATTTTTGCTTCCCGCTGACCCAGAATGACTAATTTGACAGTTGTGTTTCAGTTTCAGTCATTTTCTAAACAATCCTTTCCTTTTATTTCATAGTTGAGAAATTTAAATTTTCGGACATCATATATGCCTCAATAAACTTTAAAAATAAAAAAGAACTTTAACACCTTTTTAAAAGAATATTTACTTTGTATAAGTGCCAAATAAAACCTTAAGAATGACCATCTACTTTCCGTGGTCTTTAAAAACTAAAACCCATTTGTAAATATAGTATGCCCAAAAATGGGTCTTCAAATAAATTCTTGTGTAAAACTTAAATCGAACAATTTAAAATTTCTTGGGACTTGGAATATCTGGAATAAAATAATGAAAAATGTAAACAACATCGAAACCTTTGTCTGTTTAAAAAAAAAAAAAGAATACTTTAGAGTCAAAACTTAACAAATGATTTCTTTTTAATCATATACCATCTTGGATTTTTTATCTTTTTTTTTTAAGTATAAACTAAATTAGCATAATATACATCGGTTCTCAATGTTAAGACCCGATGATCTTTTGCGAGCTCCCGCGTTGTTATGTTATAAATTGTTTATTAGTATTGCTAAAGTTTATTATCATAATATGTAAAGTGTACACAATTGTTTGTTTTATAAAATCATAAAGTTGCATGATTTTAGAGCAAAAAAAATAAAAGAATATATAAAAATAAAAGTTTTAATACGAGACCGGTTTTTTATTTTTGAGGTCTTGCAATTTCTAATTCAAGATGGCGGGCAATGATGAACTACAAAAGACTGTCAGCAATGCTAACCTATTGATGGTGGGAGCTGGAGGAATTGGTGAGTTTTTTATTTTTCATAAATAAAAGATTTGAGGTGCATCTGGCCATTTTGTTACATAAACAACCATAATGGTGACAGAGAGGAGAAATGTTCTAGGTTATCTATGCAACATAGGATATATGTTAATAAGTATTTTGTATTTCAGTCTATAGATGGCTAATATATTAGTCTTCCTCTTGCTTTTTTTTTTATTTTTTAAAATAATAAATTTTTTTACTAAAAATATTTAAAGAATCAAGCTAAAGTAGTAAATTGAAAAAGTGAGTTGAAAAAATAGCTTGATTACTTTCTATTTAATGTTTTTTAAAAAATAGTTTTAATTTTTTTGTTACCAGGTTGTGAACTGTTGAAAAACTTGGTGTTAAGTGGTTTCAAGAACATTCACATCATAGACCTAGACACAATAGATGTTAGTAACTTAAATAGACAGTTTCTTTTTCAACGCAAACATGTTGGTAAATCAAAAGCTTGTATTGCTAAAGAAAGTGTTTTGTCATTGAGACCCAACTTGAATATAATAGCATTACATGATACTATAATAAGTTCAGAATACAATGTAGACTTTTTTCAACAGTTTGATGTTGTTTTAAATGCCCTAGACAATAAAGTTGCCAGAAATCATGTAAATAGAATGTGCCTTGCTGCTGATGTTCCTCTTATTGAAAGTGGAACTGCAGGCTATTTAGGGCAAGTTACTATTATAAAGAAAGGCTTTACAGAATGCTATGAATGTCAACCAAAGCCATCTACAAAAACCTACCCTGGCTGTACTATAAGAAATACTCCATCTGAACCTGTTCATTGCATTGTTTGGGCAAAGCATCTTTTTAATCAACTTTTTGGTGAATATGATGAAGATGCAGAAGTTTCTCCTGATACTGCTGATCCTGAACTTTCTGGTGAAGCAGCAAAGCATGCATCAAGTCATGAAGATATAACTGCAGCACGAGTCTCAACACGTGAGTGGGCAAAAGCAATAGATTTTAATCCTGAGAAGTTATTCACCAAGTTTTTCTTCAATGACATAAAATATTTACTTTCTATGGAAAAATTATGGCAGAAAAGGCGACCTCCTTCTCCTTTAGCATGGAGTAATGTTGAGATTGATGAGGAAAAGTCTCAATCCAATATTATTTTGTTGGATAAACAAATATGGAGCATCTATGAATGCCAAAAAATCTTTAAAGAATGTGTTGAAAAGTTGAAAGAAAGGTTTGTTTATATATTAAACAAATTTTTTTTTTGCATTTTTGTTTCCAAACAGCATGTTGTTGTTGCCATAAGCAAAATCCATAAGTAGTGTTTTTCCGACTTTGAAATTATACGACTATTGACTAAATGGATTAATGTATTTTTTAAAGTTGACCATAATCAACTAATACAATTTTAAAATTAACTAAGTGGACTAAAAATCGATTTATTTGAAATACTTGAATAAAAATTTATAATATAATCATATACTTTAATGTTGCTTGACAATTTATCTTTTAGATGCTATGAAAAAACTAGAACTTTGAGAGAGTAAACAAAAAAATTAGGTGGTATGTAACACTGTTTTAACACATGCTGTTGTTTTATCGAGAGCATTTTCTTTGTTCGATTTTAATTAATCTAATCTATTAGATGAATTAAAATTGAATAAGCAAACAAAATTAAATGGAAATTACAATCGCAAATTAAAAAAAAACAACAAGAAGAAAAAAACACAGATGGGCATTTTATACCATTTTTCACAACAATTAAAGCAAACAATTAATAAAAAATTTTATTAATAAAGAACAGGTTGGGGCAGATGGGGCGGCTAAATCTTTTTTGGGGTGGCAGATTTATAAAACTTTTTCGCATCATTAACTGAGTACCATAATACATTACTTAATATTTTGCTTTACTATAATGAGAAAAAGGAAACATATAAATGAAGTGGTGCTACATACAGTAAGCTAAGAGTTAAGTTTATGTGATACAGCAAATTAGGTTCAATGCTCAGATATTTTAGTTTAATTAAAAAAACCGCTATGAATGATATTCTTATACATGTACAGTGGGTCAGAATTGACCAAAAATGGCAAAGCTATTTATAGCTTGAATATAGACATGATACATTTTTATAGGGGTTTTTGGGGCCAAGGAATTCATTGCCGGGCTCATGTTTTATATCTAAGTATTGGTAATTAATTCAATGGCATTCTCAGACAAAGAACCTATTGGATACTTAAAATATTTAATAAAAGATCTTTTAAAAACTGATTGTTAGAAATGAGACCAAACAGACATTCAGATTTCTGCTTGAAAATTTTTACATCTCGTCTTGTGGTTGTACTGTTCATATCAATGAGCAAGTCCCTAAATAGTTTGATCATATTGGTATTCAAATTTAACATTCTTCCAGTCACAGCTGGACTATTAAAGAATTTTCGTGCAACATCGCCAGTATTGGATGTACCACTTCCCTTCCTGACAAAAGAGACCCTTATTTTTAATTGTATTTTGAATAAGTGCTGGAATTTTTCTTTTGTTTTCAATAAATTCTTGGCTGTATTTTGCTGGAATTTTTCTTCCTTGTTTCACTTTTGTTGATGAAATTTTGCAAGCAGTATTGAAGACCCACTCCATGTTGCATATCCACAAATGAAGACTGCAAATTCCAAGTTTCAATATATTCTTGTCTACATTTTTATCTTTATTCTAAATGGTTTCCAAATTAAACTCCTTAGGACTTGCATGGCATGCATGATAGCACTGAGATACTATATATATTTTTAAAGCACTATTGATACCACAGCATTAAGTGTTTTACCATCATTCATTGTGGTATAAATACTTGAAAAACTTGAATTTATTACAAAAGTGATGTCATAAAGTATAAACCTAATATTCTCTAAAGACAAAATTTCATTTTGTAAATGTTCAAACTTTTCTTGAATAATACTATACTATAGACAGTGGAATCATCCACACCTCTCTTCATAGTTGCTGCCTTTTAAAACTCAGATTAGTCACTCTGACCATCTCCTCCCATTTTGCAAATATGTGTTATCATGTTCCTCCTGTGCTAAAACTTTAATAGAATTATCTTCATCCTCCAAAAGATACTCAAGCACTCTAGAAACTGAATGTTTAATCATATTGAAGAGAATACATTTTATTTCAGTTTCTGGATATTCCACCTGCTCTGGATATGTCAATCTTTTGTATTCTTTTAACTTGGTTAAACCTGGAGGAAAAAGATAATGATTTTGTGTAAAAGTTTTTTAAAATTCAGCCCATGTTCTGTCTGTTAGTCTCAAATTGCAAAAAGTATGCAATGATAAATTTGGACCATATAAAGTACTTTATACTTAGCAATAAAAATACATTGAACTGAAATTTTAGATGTATTTTTTTTTGCTAAGTTTGAAGTATTTGTAAAGCAAATCCCATCTGCATCACAATTAAGCATATTACTAAAAATCTCTATGTCCTTGCATTTACCTTCTTTCTGCAGGTGGCAAATTCCAGCTTATTTATGTTTTTTCCTGTCAAAAATGCAATGGTCCATTTAAGTGACAATTACTTAAAAAGTATATATTTAAAGTTAAAGATCCACTAAGAATGCTCTTTTAATTTTCTAACAAGTTGTGGTCCTTAATGAAGAGAATTATACAGTTTTTTTATATAAGTTTTGAAGCATATAATAAATATGGCAATAAAATTAGTTTGGTTCAAGCAGGCATAGCAATTCATTTTTGTTACCTTTTAAGTTTGGTACTAGAAAAAGTGATTTAAATCAAATATTACCTAGCAAATTTATGAATTTAAAAAAAACAAAATACCAAAAACACATTATAATGAGTTTAAACTTTTGTAATAAGTTTTAAAAAAATGAGAAGCATTGAACTGACTAATTAGTAAATTAAAGCTATGAGCTTTAACAACATTTGTTATCATCTAGTTTGTGTGTTTGAAAGGAAACTAAACTTTTCAGATACTAAAATCAGATTGTGCATTTTTGGCAATATACAGTGCCTGACAGATTTAATTAAGAAATAATTATCCTCATAAAAATTTGTTAAGATATTCAAAATATCTTTTGATAAAACTTTTTTTTTTTGACTAGTGATTTTTTAACGTTTCTTTATGCTTCTTGTTTTTTGAACTTTTTGATTCTCAAATAAGTCAAACACATCAGCTGATTTTCCCTATGAGCCCTGTGCATCTGGTAATAAGCTTAGAAGATAATAGGTTGGTTACTTTTCTCTATGTAGGCTGCCTCATAATATTCTAGAATGACACAGAAGTAGCATTAATAAGCCTGACGTTTTTAAAGATTTCATTTAGTAGAACTTTTATATGAGCAAATGTGAACTTTCACTTAGATGTGTCATTTCTTTGTTTACTAGTCAGGTAGTGTCAATATTTTTTTTACTATGGAAAAAATAAAGTATCACACAGTGATTTAATTATTGTTTTTGAAAGTTGTAAAACAAATTCATGAAGATTAATATTGTAGAAGAACTCTTTACTCGCAACAGTTTACAACTTGGTTATTGAATTTAAACTTGGTTATACAAGCCTTAAAGATGATCCAGACACACTGGATGCCCAAATAGTACCAACCATAACTATCTGTTACAGTTCCTACTTTTTTTTGTTTACTTAATTGTTTTTTTTCAAAATCTCTTATAAACCTTACAAACCAAACAAATTTTTGTTCAACTTCTGTGTTATGATTCATCCAATTTCTGTGTTATGATTCATCCAATTTTAGAATGATTTACAGTTTAAAAACGGGTTTTTAAGAAATTCAGCAGGTGAAAGTTAATAAAAACTTTTCACTTTTCGTTCTTCAAACTTTTAATTCTTCAGAATTAAATCTTATTCAGTGATCTTATTTGGTTAAACAAGTTAAGTGATTTTGGACCAAAGTTAATTGTAATTCCTGAACCAGAAAAGGGATGCAGCTGAAATTTTGGATTTTTAATTTCCTTATAAATATGAAAAACTTGTAAATTTTAAGAAACTCATTGTCAGTGAAAGATTTTTTTAAGCTGTGGCATAAGAAAAATATCGAGTATTAAAATTGATATGCTTGTTTAATGAGTATTCATGCATTTCTTAACTAATAGAACCGAGAGTAAAACTGATATTTAAGATATTTGGACATGGCAAATCAAGAATGGAAAAATTTATTCTTTCTGGCAATAGAGTACAGGAGAAAGGAGATATAAAAAAAAAAAAAAAAAAAAAAATGCCATGTCAAAAATGGTAGTATTTCAATATTGTGTTTTTTTTTTTTTAAAAAAGATTAATTCAAAGTTATTATTTCTTATTGAGTATAAAATTGCAGTAAACATACTTTTCATACAGATATAGTATATAATTTTTTGTGCCCAATTTGTATGATTTACAGAACTTTATAACTTTCCATTTAACAATAAGTGAAAGGTTTGCATCTTTTATTTTTCATACCTTGTTTGATAACTCAGCATCATTCTTTTCTTTTTCTGTATTAAAAAATTTTAAGTGGCTGGCCTATCTTAATCTAAAAGATGTTTTGCTCATGTTGTAATAAGTTTTTTCTTTTATTTCTGGGTTATTTGTAATGATAATGGCCTGGTATACTTTGTTTTTTGTAAGGCATTGCTGATGTAAGGGACACTTTGTTTTATCTATCCAGTTACAAGTTTTTTCATTACACTTTTAAATTTGAGCCAAACTGGCTCATATTGAAAAATGTGACAGAAAAATGTTTTTTTGTTTTTGAATTTTTTTTTTCTACTACTCTTTAGATGCAAAACAGTTACAGAACTTGTTTGGGATAAAGATGATGTTGTGGCGATGGACTTTGTTGCTGCAGCTGCTAATATTCGATCCTTTATTTTTCATATTCCTATTAAAAGCAGATTTGATGTTAAATCTATTTCTGGTATATTTTTTCACATCTTTAAAAATAATATGGCAGCATAAACTTTAGGGAAAGTTAATCATAGGCAAAGTATTTTTCTTAATTAAAAAAAACTGATGAAACAAGTTTTTATTCCCATTATCTTTTAATGTTTTTTACTTTTAGGAAACATTATCCCAGCAATAGCGACAACTAATGCGATTATTGCAGGGCTAATGGTAATTGAAGTTCTAAAATTGCTTTCCGGTCGAATCCAAGATTGTCGCACTATTTTTTTAAACAAACAAGTAAAGGCAAAAAAGCAGTTATTGGTTCCATGTTTGTTAGAAGCACCAAACCCAAAATGTTATATTTGTGCAAAAAAACCTGAAGTCACAATATTTTTAAATTTACAAACTGTAACAGTCAAACAGTTAGAAGATAAAGTACTTAAAGAGAAGTTGTGCATGGTTGCCCCAGATGTTGAGATAGATGATGGAAAGGGAACAATTTTAATATCAAGTGAAGAAGGCGAAACTGAAGAGAATTGGGAAAAGTTTTTATTGGATTTTAATATTTGTGATGGCACTCGATTAAAATGTGATGACTTTTTACAAAATTTTGAAATTGCAATAACTTTACGAGATAAAAAGGATATTGATGCAGAAAAAATGTTTTTAATGGAAGGAGAAATACCTGTGCCAAAAGATGAAATATCTGAAGAGGGAGTGCTAAAAAATGGTAATACTGCTAAAAAAAGAAAAATTAGTTTAGAAAATGAAGATAAAGTTGCAGTAAAAAAGTCAAAAACTGAATTAGTAATAAGCAAAAATGATGTTATTATTTTGTAAGAAATATTTTAACAATGGATTAAATTGAAAGATGATTTCTTTAGTTTATGGTTTTAATAAGTAGGTTATATTAAAATTTTGTTTAAGTAAAAAGAGATTTTTGTTGAAATTCTATTTCAATTGGTTATGTTAAAATCTTCTGATAAAAGTATTAGAGATAAGCTCTTTTTAGAAAGAGCTGTTCTTGCTGTGATTTGTGGCAAAAAAGCCTAGCACTTGTTTAGGATTTTTTTTGTGTCAGAATCAATTTGAAAGAAAAAATATAAATATCCTAACTGTTTAACTAAAGTTGTAAAAAATTTTTTGAAATTTAGTTATAAATAATTTAACCTTAAAATGATGATGGCTGAAGAACATGTAGACTTTTCATTTGAAACTCTAACTGAAGATCGATCACTGATAAATTTTTTGTTAAAGACTAGAAATGGTATGTTAATTTTTATATATTTTCATTAGAAATTTATTTTTGTGCATTAACACAAAAAATCAGTGGTTACAAATTAATATTTTTAAAAATATTTTTCACTTTTTAATTTTCATAATTAGTTTATTTTGGTAAAACAAAAAGGTTTATTTATGCTACCTAAATAAATTTATTAGTATAAGTTTCTTCTTGTTCCTTTTAAACTTAGTTTATTGGTATAAGTTTCTTCTTGTTTCTTTAAAAAGTTGCAAAATCTTCTATTGGCGGAGGAAAATCAAGTGTCCTCTGCCAATAGAAGAATGGCTTATAAAAAGTGGCTAAGTGGATATTTAAAACATAATCCACAAATCTCATTGAGAACACCAGAAAATATATCATTTGCTTGTGCACAAGCTTTTAATAAAAACAACATCAACTGTTATTTTACCAAATTATCTGCAGTAATGAAACAGTATAAATTTACTCCTAAAAACTTATACAATGTTGACGAATCAGGGTTAAGTACTGTGCAAAATAAAAAAACCCAAAAAAATATAGGCTACTAACAAATAGTCATTGGCAAAAACAAATAGTCATAAAAGCTTGGCAGTTTTGCAATATGTAAAAGAAAATGCCATTGTACTATTTTGTTTTCCTGCATACTATACTCACTGTGTCCAACCACTTGATGTTGGATTTTTTGTTCTATTACAAATTTATTATGATCAAAAGATTTAGGTATGGCAAAGATAACATCCAGGTAGTTTTGTGACACTTTTTCAATTAGCTGGTATTTTTAACAATGCATATTTAAAAAGTTCCATATAAGCCAATGCTGTGCATGCTTTTGCTAAAACTGGAATATACCCCTTCAATTCAAATTTTTGAAGATTGGTCGTTTGCACCATTATTAGCAACAGAAAATGGTGATCAGACTAAGAACAAAGATGAACTACAAGGGTTTGAGAAACCAACACACTTGGAAATGAGTTCTCCCCCATCAGAAGCTTCCATTTGCATTGGATCTTTTGTTTCATCGCAAGGGCTAAGATCTAGTATACAAAAGTTGCCACCGGTGCCTTTAGCAACCTCTAAACTGAATTGAAAATGGCACGAAAATGTGTACCTCTGATCTGAACCACACCAGATATCCAAAAATTATAAGATAAGGCAAAAGAAAAAGACAACAAAGAAAAGGAAAAATTTGTTAAAAAAACAAAAAGAAAGATACTGCAGAGAGGAGATTAAAGCAAGTAATAATGAAGTTGATTTTGAATCTGATGCAGCATGTTTGTATTGTGATGAACGTTATTTGCTATCTTTCTCTAAAGAACTGTGGATTTGTTGTCAAAAATACAGATCTTGGTATCATTGTTTCTGTGCAAGCAAAAATTTTGTATGTGAACTATGCTTATAGACCAAATATTTATTTTTAATTTTTGTTTTTCAGATAAGTTGTGTTTCCATAAATAAAAAAACAAAAATATTTCTTGGTTGTCTAATTTTTTAAAATGCCATCATAGGAGCAGTTAGTTGCTTTTTTTTAATGGTATAAACTTATAAAAAAGCAAAATAAAAAAAAATTCATTATAATTCTGCATGCTAGAGAGATACACCTATGACAAAAATTACTTTTTAAGATTTCAGGTAATGACTCAGTGAAACGTAAAAGTTAAGTATGCCATCATAGGCACTTTTCTCCTATTTTTTACTGGAGCTTTAAAGCGTTTAGAGTTTCTTCTTAATATTATGATGTTTTCTTTTTCTCCAAAGTAAGCTAACAATGAGTGACATTTTTCTTAGATTTTAGTGGCTTTATATTTTAAAAAAATTCTTTATTAGATTATTATCTAAGTTATTCAATCTTAATTATTAGCAAAAATTAAAACATTAAAGTTACCCTATCAAAATTAATATTACCATAAGTGTCTAAGTTACCTTACCTAATACATCAACATAGCATTACAATGCATAAAATTTTTTCCAAAGCTGATTTTAAAACAATACCTTACCAATTATTGCATAACTTTTATGACTGTTGTACTGGGCAGTATAAAGATAAAAATCACATTATTTCACTAAGGTCACATGAAGGGTATAAACTGACTAAGGTCACATAAAGGGTATAAACTAGTTAGATGATGTTTAAAGTTTATTTAAAAAAAGGTTTCAATTAGCAAGAACTGTTTCTGGTTTAAGAAATATATTCTAATATGTTCCATTCCATAACAATGACATTGGCTGCAGACAACAAATGATGATTTTTACCTAAAAATCCAAATTCTTATGTTCTATTCGCTTATGAAAACTTTAATTGAATTGTTTGTTATGCTAACCATGAAAAAATAAAATTGCAAATTAAGTCTAATCAACCTCAATATCATAAATCACTTTTCTTGTTGAGGTATCACTGATAAAAATAGTTACAGTTACTGTATCTCCACCTTCAACAACTGTTGGTGTATGAAAAATCACTTATCAGATGAAACCTCTATGCATGTTGCTAAAAAATTGATATTTTAACTTTAAGCAGCTTTTAACTTTTTTTTTTGTGGTTCACAAAGTAAAATTTGGATTAGGATTTTATTTTTGTATTAATCCAATAAACAAGTTCCAATACACAGGTTCCAATAAACAGGTTTTAATGAATTGATATGAATGTTCACTCAACATGAATGTACACAGGTTCCAATGACTCAACATGTGTGTAATTACATTTTGAATAACTTTTAGATATAAAAGTTGCCTTAAAAAAATCATTTATATTTATTTTTATATTTTTATTTAGTTATTTATTTTCTTAAATTTTAAAGATGCAACAAAAAATCTAAATCATAGTGTTCTGCAGAAAAATCTTGCTTTTCTGACTTTTTGAGTTCTGCTCAGTCAAAAAAAAGTAAAAAAAAAAAAAAGAAAGAAAAGTTGGATACAAGTTTTAAACCCAATACTCAGCTGTATTTGAAGATTTTTTATAGTAGTATCCATAATGGTGGAATTTGAGGAAAATAAGTTTTATTCCAAGTTCCACTTTGAAACAAGTAGGAGATTCCTTATCTCAATCCAATCCAATAAATGTAATCGTGTAAAGTTCAACAATATGCTAGGAGGTAGGTTAAATGGTGGATTAAATTTTATGGTAGGTTATAGGATGTGGGTTATAGTTATAGGATTGTGGGATAAATTTTAAGGATTTATGAGCTGTTTTAAAGCAGTTAGCAATAGTTAACAGTTACAGCCTGGTTATTTTTTCTTTCAGCTGTTATTGGCAACCTGAGAAATATTTTTTTAGATCACCATCAGAGATTTTTTCTCAAATAGCAACATTTATCTTTTAGACTTAGATGAGGATGATGAGCATTTCTGTCAGCAATATATAGAAAATCTTGCATCTAACGGACTTTCACATTTATGTAAGTATGTGAATTTTTACAATTTTATAAAATGTTTTAATAAAATTGCTTTATACTCATGAAAAGGTTTTTTTTATATAAAGCAAGTATTCCTGAATTCTTAAACGAAGAAAGAAAAAATATTATGAGGAAGACACAAGCACTTGCATTTGAAAATTACCAAACATTCATTCAAGCTGCAGAATGTTCTTCTGAAATTTATAAAGATGTAAGTTTCATTTGATATTTTTTTAATATTTTTTTGCTAATAAAATAGAAGTCTGAAACTTTATTCTAACAGCCTTAATGTCATTTGTTTACAAGTTTCACATAATTGTTAAGTCTTGACGACAGCTTAATAATATTGATACTTTTTTTTTTTTTAAATACAACTTCACATAAAAGATAATTTGTAATTATCTTTTATGTGAAATAGTAATTTTATTTTTATTATTGTCTAGTTATCTTTCATGTATATTTTTTGTGTGTAATTATCTTTCATTAGTTTAATATTGTGGAACAACATTTGAACTCAACTTTGGAAAAATTACCTCAATTCACAGAAAAAGTCAATGCTTTTGAAAAATCATCACTGAACATTAATTCATGGTAAAAGTAGTTTCTTTTTTAAAGTAAATCTTTTCAAATCATTTAAAAGTGAGTTAGGTTTTAGAGTGTTCATGTAAAATTTACCCAAATATCTGTCCTACTTTAATGTTATTTTGACAGATCAGATTTTTTTTTTCATGTATAAACACAATTTATTGAAATATTATCTCAATTTCAATAAAGCAATTTGATAGCAAAATTCTGTAAGATTAAAAAATTTTTCAAAGGAAGGATGTTCATGTACAAAGGAAAAAAAAGATTTGTTTAGAATATATAATTAGCTGAATAACAAAGTTATTCATTTTGCAAATCAAAAATATTGAAACGCTATGTTTTTGAGAAAACTTTTTTTACTATTTTTAGCAAGAAACGGTCTTCACTGAAAGTTTTTTTTCTGTTTATAGTTCATGTTGTGATTATTTTCTCTAAACAAATTTCAATTCTAAATTTTTCATGTTTTTTTGTAACAGCAAAAATATCAATAAATGTTGAAAAGTATTCTTGTTATTTCCTTTTCATTTTGTTATTTTCTCAAATATAATGAAAACTAGGTAAGTGTTGGAAATAATATTAAATAACTGTCAAATACTGTCTTAATAATGAAATTTGAGTTAAAAATTGACTGGGTAGTAGGGTTTGTTAGAATTAGTTACAAAAAAATATTAGGAAAAGGCTTCCTTTATCAAAGTTAATTACTTGTTAGGTATTTTTTTAAATACTTATAAGAAGCTAAAAGAATTGGCTTTGACAAATTTTCTCATAATAATAGAATTTGAATACGAATTTCCTTTCATATTTTAGTCAAAAACTACTAAAATAAAGAATGACCAGTGTTAATTTTCTGACTTTACTAGCAGACACAGTTTGATAATTAATACTAAATGATGTTTAGATAAGTTGTATCATAGAATTGTATCATAGAATTATATCATAGAATTGTATCATAGAATTGTATCATAGAATTATGTCATAGAATTGTATCATAGAATTGTGTCATAGAACTGTTAACTTTTGTTACTGTTAAGCATTAAAAACAATGGATTATTTGAGGTAGATTCTTATTGAGTAATATAAAAAGTAATTGTTAAAAATCTTTTTACTATTTTAGCAAAATAATAATTACTGCCATGACTTTCATTCATTAAATGATCACCATGTTTGGATCTTTTGTTTATTACTACTTTTCTTTATGTTTACGCAAAAAAATCCCTTTAGAGTAAAGCAATTGATTCTTTTTCAGGTGTAAAAAAATCTATATCAAGATGAGAAAGATAACCTTTCAAAGTTATCACCTTTATTATTCACTGCTATTGCCCCTCTGAAAAATAGCATAAGATGTAACATGTTTTAGGAATATTCGATGAGAAAATAGTATGCTCTCTAAACCTCTAAGTAGATTTTGAATTGGTAAAACTCTGTTAATTACTTTACAAAGGGACAGGATATGAATGAGTTCCCAAACAACTGATCTGTGCAAGATCTTAAATTGAATGATTATTTTATTTCACTTTTTTTGAAACCTACATCAATTATAAACTCTTTGTGGCAGAGACTCACTCTGAAGAAAGTATGTGGAAGAATGTTTGGAAAAAAAATTTTGTACATATAAGCCTTTTGAATCCTCTTCATTGATATTCATATATACACAATTGAGGAACTATCAAGCAGTTCCTCATTTGTGTTGATATAATTAGGAATCAGTCAGGAATTGTTTGTACAAAGCAGGGCACTGTGAACCAAAGAGACCGCCAGGTTTTGTGTCGTGTCACTAGATCCAAACCTTTATTTTTAGTTTAGTATTAATGTATATGGTTAACTAAAAATATTTTTAAAATCTGGTTTACGTGCTAAGGTTGGAAAAATCAATTTTTAAGTTTCTACATATATTTATCACGTATAATTATCATAACCAATTAAACACTTCTTCCATTAAAATCATTTGTTGATTTCTAAACTATTTCAAGATTCTATTGTAGGTATTACTATTAGCAACCTTTTCAATTGGATTTGAAAAAGCTTTTCAAACATGTAATATTAGCAAATTGATTTTTTTTTCCCGGTCCCCTAACTTTTCGCTTAATCTTGTGGCACACTATAAAAACATACATGCCTAAAATGAAAGCTGTTCTTGTAAATTAGAGCTCTTGAGATATTACAAAACAAGCCATTTGTAATGTTTTTAAAAAATTTTTGTGGCAATGAAAATAGCTGTTTTGACAGGATTATAGTCACTGTCCTGGACTTGTTGACTTTTTTTTGTTTCTAGGGCTGCATATCAAAGTTAGTGTTAAATTCTTCTTCCATTAAAATCAACTACAGAGGATAGCAGTTGCTCTCCATATCGAGTATGCTCTTCTTTACGTTTAAATCTACTCCATGTAGGCTTAAATTTAGAACAAATAGCTTCTCCACACTGTTCAGCAAACTTAGATAGGCCACAGTTATGGTATTCAACAAAGGGCTGAACATGACACAGCAAAATGTGAAACTTCCAACTTACTGAAATTTTTTCCCCTAGAACCTATGCAAGATCTTGGGTAGATAGGAAGGTGTTTTTTAAATTAGCAAATGCTAACTTATAATCTGACTCAAGAGTTCGACCAAAACAAGAATCCTTTACTTTTTTAAAGTTTTTCATGCACTGAACTATAGGTCTAAGTTGAGGAACCTGAGATGTAACAACTTTATCAAGTTCATCCAGGTTTTTCAAGATCTTGTTGGAATTATTTCCATCCCAACCTCTACCTTGAAACCCTCTCTGAAGAAATTTTTAGTTTTCAGCCAGTCATCAAATTCATGCCAGGTATCCATAAGCAGACATCCTAAAGTAGATACAACTCCAATCAAAAGATGCAATTCAGGAAGTGGCACTAAATGCTGGATTAGAGTATCTGGATTCTCCTCTAGGTAGAGAATCCTTGGATATATCATATTCAAATAATGTTGCATGTTAGATTTCTTGGAGTTATTTTCCACAACATATTTTTCATACCAATAATCTAGACTCCCAAGAGTTCTTAGTTTTCCACATTCTTCATTTCTCAACCCTTCACACCACAGGCGAGCTCTTTTTCCTGCATGGCCTGATAGACCAAACACAGCATTGGCACACTTTAAATCAAATGCTGCAAAAAACTTGACATCTTGCAAGTTGAGTTTTTCTAATATTATTCTTAAGTTATGGTTTGTATCAGGAATATCTTCAACTATTGCAAGAATTTGACAACGCTGAACACCACTATTCATGTAAATTGCAGGCTTTGTACTTTCATTTGCATCAAAGACATTAATTATAACTTTCAAAAAAGATCCTCCACCATCCATAGAAATTCGTACAAATGCTGAATGAAGGTCTAGAGCACGTTGATTTATCAAATCCAGTATGAAAAATGATGTCTCTTGAACATACACAAGATCCTTTGAAACTTTTCCATCTTCACTGTCTAGGAAACCTATCTGTAAAAATATTTAAATAATGTCATTTATTTAGACACTAAAAAATAGCCTTCACATTCAACAACTTGTTGAAGCATCTCCAGATTGGGAAAAGTTAGATGTTAAAGCTTTAACACAAAAAAAATAAATGCATATTACACAAAAAAGATAGCAATAATTTCTAATTTATATATAAGTCAATTTAAATTAGCTGCACTTAATTTTACAAAAAAAAACTACTTAACTTATAATGGTTACACATTATATAGTTACAATATTTGTATGTGTAGCCATCATAAATTCATGGTGGAGGATCTCTTTCTCTTTACATATAAAACATATTCATACAAAATGTTAGAACATTCTGAAAGTGCACTTTTGTGATTAATACTTATAAATTACCTTTTCTACATTATAAAAATATGATATGGATTCCTCAAGTTCATTCAATTTGCCAAAAATATTAGGTTCTACAGCAGTCTTATTCCCTAATCCTTTCCAAAGAGAAGGTATTAACTGTTTGGTGTCGTTAATAGAAAGTTCCAATATTACTTGAAGTTCTTTTATAACCTGTAAAGATACTTGTTTTACTGTTCTTCGATTTGCCTTGTTGGCAGGACATCCAACAGTTACAACCAATGGGTTTCCACCAGTTGATAAAGAAAAAGTTGCTCTTTTTGGAATGCAGTCAGCTTTCATCTTATCTTTTAATAAACCTGAAGCAACTTGTTCAGCTTGAATGCTTCCAAACTCTTGGCAAGAGAGATCAAGTTTGTTACAGCAACTGAAGAAGAACAGTTGTGGGTGTGTCCAGGTGATAACATTGAGAAACATTTTCCACAGAGCTTTAAGTTATCTGGTGAAGAAGATATGATTGGTTCTGTTTCACTACTTTGGAGCATTGAAGGTGAATTCCTGGTCAGCACTTTCCACTCAACCTTCAAAAGTGGTATTTAAATACATAATTATATAAAGATAAATGCTTCATTACAATGAATGATTTAATATAAATAGTGGTCTGGTTTTTTAAATAAAACATGAAACTTTTTAGAGATTAATAGGCTTACTTTATAATAACACTTTAAAAAAATTAATGAGTTTAAAAAATATTTTTATTTTTTAAATATGTGAATTACCTTTGATACTCTCTCTCCCCACGAGCCTCTGGGTGTATTTCCCGACTTCATCATGTAAAGGTTTCTTCTACAACTAGAGCAAACTATAGTTAGGTAATTACAAATTTCAAGGGAATACCCAGGATATATATACAGCTTCATCAGATCTTCTATTGTTAAATTTACAGGGTATAAAGACTTGGACCTCGCTCCAAAAAATTCCCAGCAGCAGCAGCAAAAGTCATTTTGTTCAAAAACAGCAGTCGATGAGCCAGCAACAGCCATTTTTGTTTATTAAATAAAATTTGATAAATGAAAATGGCTGCTGCTAGCTAATGATTAAAAACATTAATTAAATCCAAAAAATAACACAGGTGTCTTGTTTCAAATGACATGGTTTTATAAAAAATATGTAATTTTGAGAAAAATGTAACTTAAAATGCAATCTTTAGAAAAAAATATTGTAAACTTTTTTTTGATTTTTTTTATAAAATTGATTTCACAGTATCTGGTTCTTAAATAAATATTTGTAAAAGTTATTTGTATCACTTGATAGAAGACACCCGTTTTTTTTTTTTAATTCTTGCATAAGACTTACGCTTTTCAATACCCACAATTTATGTCATCATTATGACAACTTTTTTTACCGATTATTTAGTAACTTTTTTAAGCATTTATTCAAGGCTTTTAAGTATCATTTTTAACATGTTAACACGGGATTTTAATTTAAAAAACATTTTTAATGATCAATATAAACTAATACTAAACTAATAAAAAAGGTTTTGGTTGAGTGACACGACATAAAACCTGGTCTCTCTGGCTCACAGTGAGGGCTGTGGAGTCGGAGTTGTGGAGTTGGAATTGTGGAGTTGGAGTTATCGAGTTGGAGTTGTGGAGTCGAAGTTGCGGAGTCAAAGCTGTGGAGTCAGAGCTCATTTTGCTTGGAATCAGAGTCAGAAAAACTGTAACAACTCTGACTCCAACTTAAAAAAATCTTTCAAAGTTTCATAATTTTTATATGGATTTTATAGATGTTACTCATTAAAATATTTTAAGTTCTGTCAGTCTAAAGCACAAGTGCCAAACTCTAGCCCTCCAGTTGTTACAAAACTACAAGTCCCAGGATGCTCTGATAGCTGTAGGATATCCAGACATAATGGGAATTGTAGTCTGGAGGACAAGGAGTTTGACATGTTAGTTTAAAGCCTTTAAAACAGTGAGAATAGGATATTTTGCTGCTTATCACTGAGAATCATAAATCACCTCCCCTGTGCTCTCCTCTACCATCCCTTAAACTAGATAACTTCATGATGCCCCATTCCCCCGACTTAAACTGTCTGTCACTGTGCTGCATATTCTTAGTAGAATGCTAAGCATGTTGCCACCAAGCACAAGAGAGCTGCTTCACAAAACAGAAAGGCTGTAAGTATTCAAGTAACTTTGCATTAGAAAGACTGTAAGTATTCAGTTAACTTTATTTCTCTGGAGAGAGAGAGAAAGAGTATTAGAAAATTAGTGATTGAAGTTAAACAAAAAGATGAACTTAAAGAATCTCTCAAGGGACGCTTTGTGTTTCTTGACAGAGTGAACTATTTTGCAATCAATGTCTGATTTGTTTTTTAAAAAAAATGAAGTTGTTTCCTTGACATTGGCAGTAAAAGACACCAAAGCTAATTACACAAGTGAATTTCTCCAGGTCTTGGTGGAAAAGATTCTTCAAGAATATAAGCTTAAAGAATAACAAACTCTTTCTGTGCAGCTAACAATGTTTCAAACATGATTTTGATAAATTCCTTATTTTATAAGTGACTGTATAAGAGTTTATTGCATAACAAGAGTTCAGAAAAGTTGTTTGTTCAGAAATTGTTTTCTAATAAATATTGTTTAAAGCACTAAGTGGTTGGATTACTTGTATCATGGTGATGAAATAGCCAATGTTAACATTTTACTATAGTAAATTTGTTGTTTCAAATTGTATGAAACTAACGAAGGAGTCGAATTCAGTCCATGATAAGATCAAGGAGTCTGAGTCAGAACAGCAGCTCACCAACTCCACAGCCCTGGTACAAAGACTTATTAAGATTCTGCTAGGGCCAAAAAACTTAGGAACTTTGTTAACTTCAAGCTGGGACAAAATCTTAACAGAAATTTTAAAGTGGAGCTTTGAAAATAAAAATAAAAAACAAGTGTTTTCAAAATTCTTACTCTTCATAATCTTTTATTTATAATATAGAAACACTATGTAAAATTATGGAACAATTAATTCTTGTGTTTAGGGGTAATTCAAGCTCTAATCTTAGATAATAATAAATTCAGTATTAATTTTTTAACACGCATTTCAATCTCAGTTCAGTTTTGGACATGATATCAGTTCAACAATTTCCAAATTTATAGTTTATATGGTACTTTGTCTCCTGCTGTTAAGGTACATTTAATGATAATCTTCAACAACTTGCGGGAGGAATTGTAACTGCAATTTATTGTGAGTTAACTTCTGTATTACTGAATTAAATCAACTCCATGTTCAGCATGATTGTTTACTTTTTTCAGTGACTTGACTTTTTCCTAAAATTATCTGTCCTCTTACCAATCTTTATTAACCTTGAGGAATCTAGGTGAAAGTTCTATCATTTGGAAAAAGGTTGTTGACTTAGTTGTAACAAAATCTTCTAAGTTCTTGTAATTAAATGAATCAAGTGCAACTGTGATTCTCTTGGAAGGGTCTTTATCTTGCTCTTCTTCATTCTGAATTGTTCTCATCATCAGTCTCTTAGTTTATGAACTAACCCAATAATTGAAGAAAAACCATGTTAAGTTTTCAATGGCTTCAAAAACAGCAGCAGCCTAAATCTTGTCTGTTCCAGATGGAAGATTGGCAATTAAAAATAGTTGAGAAACTCTGCTTGCTGAAACTGACACTGGCAGGCAATTGAAACTTTGTTTTCCTATTAAGTCAAGGATAAGTTTCCTGTCCCAATAAATGATAGATGCAATGTTGAAACTCTGCCTTTATGTTGATTTCTGGATTCTGTGTTGTAGAATTGGATCTCTATATAGAGCAAGTTTTTAAATTTTATATCCTTAGCTTTTGGTGGTCTCTGGTATAGTAAAAAGTGCAGTCTGATACTTTTATTCAATACAGTGCTAGTGTAAATTCAAGAGTGACAGTTTTTCACCTCCTTTTTCTCAGTGTTTAAATTGCTTTGCATCCAACACCCTCATCACATTCAATTTTGATGTTTTTCATCAGGACTTAAGCTTTTAGACACAACTTTGGTATATCAGTAATTAAAACAGCAGGCAATCAGCTTATGGTTTCCTTCAGTTCAAGATGGTAATGTAGGAAGAACCCAAGAGCTATATGCAATGATGGTAACTTACTGTCTGTTAATAGTTTATTGGTGCTATACTTTTGACTTTGAGTTAGAGCAATCTTTATTTGTAGGCATTTACATTTGTTGAGTTCTTCCTTTCTTTTTCATAATTTTCATAATAAAAAAAAAGGAAGTTCTCAGGTTCAAAAGTTTTGTTCGGTTACTAAGGTATTACATATACTCTTAACTCTACATTACATATACTCTTAACTTTCCGCCTGGTCATAAAAAGCTTGTCATAAAAGTTGATAAAAATATAAGTGTATAAGTGTAAATCTGGTAATCATAACTTATGTGACAATGGAAAGTTTCACTATTTTATTGTTTAATGTTACAGCTGAAAAATAGGATCTTGCTGCATCAAGCAGCTTTTGTGTTAAGTTATAATATTTACACTTTGTTTACTTATAGTAGAAAACAAAATTCATTGGTATTGTCTAAACACACACAACTCCTTGAAATACTAGAAGTCCCTCAGGTAGGCTTTATCACCTTTATGTAGTTTTTCTTTTTGGCAGATTGCAAAAAAGTTATTCTACTAAAGTTTTCTAATTATATATTTAAAGCTTCTGATTATATATTTAGCATGTTTTTTAAACTTCTTAAATTTAAAAAGTTTTTTTTAAAACAATTGGTTTTGTGATTCTTTTAAAAAACAGAACCATTTTATTTTCTACAAATGGTTGCTTTACTTACTTTTCAGCTTATGAACACTTGTGTTAGAAATGGTAATTATGAAGAAGCTCTAGATCTTATGAGATTTGTTCGCAGTTTGGAGAAAAAATTTTCTTCTATTCAAATTCTTGTGGTAAAACTATTTTTATTTACATATTCCACTCTACAGTAAAAAGGTTTAGAACTTCAGAAAATCTTACATGAATAATAATACAGTTAAATAATCATTCAGAATAAATCTATGTTCCTTCAAAAATAAACTCAGTCAGTTCACATACATAAGAAACCAATATATACATTAGGTAAAAAACCAATATATACATTAGGTAAAAAACCAATATATACATTAGGTAAAAAACCAATATATACATTAGGTAAAAAACCAATATATACATTAGGTAAAAAACCAATATATACATTAGGTAAAAAACCAATATATACATTAGGTAAAGATACTGCTTTTAGAGAATAGCTGACATAGTAATGCAATACTGTATTCTACACTCTGTATTATTGCTGACTCAACTGGTAAACTCAACTGAAAAATATAGAGAAACCAATATCAGTGGTTTCTCTATATTTTTGATAAAGAAAATACAGAGAAACCACTGATGTTGCTTAAGTATAGTTAGTTTTTTTATTTTTACCTATTTCCAGATGTTGCAGACTATGTGCATTTTTTTTTCAGTAAAAAATAAAATTCAGTAAATGTTAGTATTTAATGTAGTATCCTTTATTTTTAATAGAATCATTGAACAATTAAACTGCATTGAGTCTAACAACTCATGCACAGCTTTCAGTTGGTTAGCATACCAAGTGAATAACCCACAACCTCCCACAATATACTTATTGTGGTGGGTTTCTTTTTAAAAACTGGGTTTTCTAATAAGAGTTTAAAGACTTTCTATAGAGTTCAGGTCTAGTGACTGGGCAGGCCAATCCTGATTTTTACAGAAAGGACCAATTTTGAATCTTACTTAATTGAAACCAATTTTTTGCAATTTTTCTAGTGTTTAGTCATTGTCTAGCATAATTAGCTATTTTAAAGGTATTTTGAACTCGGCATAAGATAGCATTATTTTGAAGAATATCTTTGTAAAGTTATTGATCCTTAATACCTTTTATCAAAAATACAGGCCCAACTCCGTATGAGAAACAGCCCTAAATATTGAATTTTTTTCCACCATGCTTCATAGTCTTTAAAGTATATTACTTGTAAGCTGTTAGTGATCTAATAATGAGTACTAGCAGAACCAAAAAAGGATTTTTCACATTTTTTGGTAACTGCTAATCTCTTTTCAACCTATCTTTTTTTTTTTTTTTTTTTTTTTTAGAAAAAGCACTCTTCTAAGTTTCAGCTCTGATTGTTCTTATTGTATTAGTATGAGCAGTCAGGATTCAAATCTTGTTTGATCTTGGTAGAAGTAATTTTGGGTTTCTGTTTGGCTAAGTTTACATTGATTTAATCTAAAAATGATCTGCATTAGAAAATGTCAAAACTCATATTGTTATTTGTTTTAAATACCAAAGGATATGTATTTGATCCTACTATCTTTTTAAGCACTTAAATTAATGTTAGGTTAAATAAAGTCTTAGTTTATGGAAGTATGGGTAATTGTCCTTAAATTAGTTATTTTGTTGTAACTACAAATTACTATTCTTCTGTGGTTAATAAATACCAGTTTCTTTATAAATCCTTGCTGATGCTTTTGCAAGTTTTAAACACAAGTTAATTTGTGTTTTGCTTTTAAACCACTTTTTAAAAGTCTAAAGTTTATTTTTTTCTAGGATATTTTTTTCTAGGATATTGGATCAAAGATAAACAGTTTTACACAACTAATGTTGAATCAGTTGTTAGAGCAGTTGCGTGATAGCATTCAGCTACCAGCTTGTTTGAGGATCATAAGTTATATAAGGTTGTTGGATGTATTCACTGAAGGTGAACTAAGAGTGACATTTATACAGGTCAGTTTCACAGAAATATGTTATATTATTATTTCTTTTTATTCTTGTTATTATTGCTATTGTTGTTATTAATATAATTGTTCATCATCATCATCATCATCATCATCATCATCATCATCATCATCATCATCATCATCATCATCATCATCATCATCATCATCATCATCATCATCATCATCATCATCTTTAAAGTTATGTAACACGCAGTAAAGTTAGCCTAATTATTTTCCAGTTTTGTGATTTAAACAGCCACAAACCTCTATGACTCTATCTTTGAGTTACATTTCTATCCCTATGATGAATGGTATTAAAACCCAAGTGAATGGTAGTCTTTGTTACAAATTTATTTTGAGGCCCTGATATACTTTTAAATTAATCATAATTCATCATGTTTCATCTTTGCAAATATCCCAAATTTTTGAAAACTAAGAAAAAATTTTAAAACCAAAAGTCTCACCCTGATGCTGTAAAATAGCCCTCGTTTTTACGGTATTTTCATGTTTGAAGAAAACGTTTTTGAAATCTGATGCAAAGTTACATTTTCGCACTTTTTTTGATCATTTCTTGATGAAATTTCTTAGAATGAAATCATTTTCAATAAAATGTTGAAGATTCAACATTTTCATGTAGTTAACTATTCAATTTATCTTCAGGAACATTTTTTATGTCATCATTATCATTATAAACATTTGTTGCTTCGCTACCTCAGAGTAGCAATTCTACACAAGAAAGAAATACAGCAGATTTGGTCATCTATTGTCAAATCATAAGCAAGTGTTTTTCTATATAATTGATACCTGTACAGTGATTGTATTTTTATTACTTTAAAGTTATTTATTGTAAATAAATTATTTTACTTCAATAATCTGAAATAGGCTCTTTCTCACTGTTTTACTTAGTGATAGAAATGCTTCGGTGATGTATCTTTTCTACACGAAGTCAAAATTGTGACTGAAATAGTAAGTCAGATCTAAGAAATCTTTGGGAAAAAGTTAAAAATTTGGAATAAAAAGTTCTTGTTTCATATATTAAACTCGAAAATATTCTCCTTTTGTTATTTTACTGGACACAAGTGTAATAGGATGCTCTAGTACATTGTCACCGGTCTTCCGAAGCATAGAAATGCAACATTTTATTACAAAATACTATTAGTGAATCAACTAAAAACGGTAATGACAAAAAATATTCATAGTTTTATCTTAAGACTAATTAAAGACTTCGGATATTTCATGATTGACCGCACATGCTCTGAAAATGTTAACTTTTTGATAAAATTGCAATTTAATGAAAAGCATGCCTTTATATTAAACGAGGCATTGAGAGCCAGATTGGCTTGGAGGGGCAGCCTGTTGGAAGTAATTCTGAGAAAACACAAAAAGAAGTTTTGAACTGAAACTATAAATTAGATGACAGTATGTGGATAAATATTTTTATACTAATAAATACTACTATTTTATAAATAGTACAGTTTTTTGAGTAGTAGAGGAGATAGGCTACATAAAATGTAATTGAGAAAAATTGAGGATTAGACCACTTTAGTGCTTAACGCCTCAATTATCCTTTGAAGTTACAACTACGGAAAAATACAACTAAGCTGCTTAAAAACTATTTTGTAGAAAGAAAAAAAACAGGTTTTTTAAGATGAGTTTTAAATATTGCATGAAATGGCGCTCTGTTATTGAGCTATCAATTTTGAAAAATTGAATTGGAATTGCACCAATATCTCCTTTCCATGCAACAGTTTAAATTTACTAAATAAACATCAAGTTACAACAATAATCACTCATTGACTTTTTTTTTGAAACGTAAACATGAAGTGTAAACACTAAATTTCTATAGTGCTCTATATCTTTGAGTATGCATTTAAAACTATTCTTTGGACCAAAGTTTAATCCACTTTGAAAAATGTGAGCATTCAATAAAATATTTTTCAAAAATGAAAATCAAAAATGACAATATATAATATAAAAATATATAAAACTGGCTATTCAAAGAACAGAAACTGACTGTTTAAAAACCAAAAGCTGCATGAAAAAATGAAAACCTAGCTGTTTAAAAAACCAACAACTACAATAATCAAAACCTAGTTGCTTGAAAGACCAAAAACTGAAAAATATAAAAGGGGTTTTCAAAAATCATAAACTGGCTATTCAAATTTTAGAAAAAGGCTAGCTGTACAAAGTTAAATAACTATTTATTACGCAAAACTAAAAATGAAACTACTAGAAAATGGACTTTAATGTATTTTTTTCATATCTGATTTTATTAATAAGTCTGTGGATTTCACTTACTGCAAAATCTCACTTATTTGTTCATTGATCCATCCACGTTTACTAAAAGTCCAGTAACTGCTGACCTGGATTGGTTTGCAATAATTTTTCTTGTACAGAATTCTCTGTTGCTAAATTCCCCATAACTTCCTTTTTAAAGATGACCATCAAGGTAAACCTATCATTATGGCACATAATTTTTTGCCTCTCACAACTAATTTTGGTTTAAGAATTAGAAAGATCTAATTTTGAACCCAAAGACCTTCTTTATGACAATAATTTGCCATAGATAGATTTAGGAGTTTTTATTTGTAAAATAGCATTATCTTTGATTTTATTTTTGTATATAAGGAAAGTAGCAACCTTGAAAATCATTATCTTTTAAAAATGCAAAACCTCACTTATTTGTTCATTGATCCATCCACATTTACTAAAAGTATCTTCCCTAGGATACGATACTAACTCAGTTAAAATCAAAATAAAACTTTATCTTAAATATAAAAACTGCATACTTGAATTCTTCAAACCTGCTCAGCTTAAGCAAACAGGTATATTTTTGCTCCAGGAACAAGTACTTTATATACATAATTATTGTGCTAAACAACAAGAAGTATATTGTAAATAACATATAGTTTTATGTGACATGCACATATTGCAAATTATTCTGCACAGATAGATAATTTTTTACGCAATTTTTTTTATTACATTCTTTTTTTATTACAAATTTATTTTTACAGGTTTGATTTATATGAATTTTAAAACTTTACTCTAGTTTCATTATAAGAACAAGCTAATGCACCATAAAGGTCATGAGCTTGGTCATTGGATAAAAGATCAAGCGTATCAATATCATATATATTTCCTTAAAAAAAGTTTTACAAATTGAAATCTATATAGATTCATATAAAAATAATTTAACTTCAATTTAACTCATTTTAACTAAAAAATAACATCAGAAACATCTGTATGAATAACAATTTCAAATTCAGCTCTGTAATAAATTTTATACCTTCATTCTCAAACAAACTAACAATTTAATTTAAACAACAGTAATCTATCAGTATTTTTACTTCTATCTTGTCCAC